>NC_055685.1:997310-1133822 GCF_017639745.1 Melanotaenia boesemani
TTCTTGACGTTACACATTTTCATTTATTTGGTTTCAATATGGTCTGTACAGTGGTGTGGATGTTAGTGATATCATTTTACAGCTAGAAGGGTCCTGGTTTAAACTTTAGTGAGAGTCTTTCTGTGTGGAGTTGGCATGTTCTGCCTGTGCACGAGTTCTAGTATGCTTGCTTTCAACTGCATAAATAAAAAAAATCATTTGCATGCGTGTTTCCAAATTCTCTCTGGGAGTCAGTGGTAAGTCCTGTGATGTGCTGTCTACCCTACCACCCATAAATTACCTCTGTTTGTAAGTGTAAACTGTAAGTGGTTTAGGTTGTTGAATATTTGGCATGTATTTGGAAAGCTGAGATTCTTGGATTCAGTTGACGCAAACATTGTAAAATATGGTGACTACAGTGTATGGATGGGCATTTTAAGAGATTTTTTTAAATTCGACTGAGCAAGTCAATTAAAATCTATTAGTTGTGACATCATCAATGCATGCCTTCTACTCACGAGAATTTAATATTTTGTGGACTAGTGGCATTTATTGTAAAACTGTGCTAAATATGTTAAAATGTAATTCATGACTGCCTTCCTCTTTTTCAGAAAATGCAGTATTTTTCTGGTTACAAGTACATCTGTGTTACATTCAGAATAATTGTGGTGTTTTTTTTTTCTTAAGAGTCTCTGAATCTAGGCTGCGAGAGACCATGCAAGCTGTTGACCCCTTTGGGAACCTCCTTCGTGGTCTGTGCTTGAACCCTATTCAGCGGCGGTCATATTCTGTCCCTGCCCCGCTGTCATTGTGGCACATGGATGGGTATCACAAACTTATTCGGTAATTAACTTTCTAAAACATTTGACCTACACTACCGCTCAAACATTTGCGATCACTTTTCCATTAAATCCAATGGAAAAGTGTTTGCAAATGTTTGAGCGGTAGTGTATTCTAAATTATCCATACCTAAGTGATAGTGTTCTTTTTTTTTTTTTTTTTTTTTTTTTTAATTAGTATTGGTTCTACTTGTTTTTGGGGTTTGTTCCAGGTGGAGAATTGTTATTCATGGGTGCATAGATGGTTACAGCAGAAAGATAATGTACCTCCATGCTTCTAACAACAACAAGGCTTCAACAGTTCACCAGGCCTTTATGGGAGCTGTCCAGCAGTTTGGTTTGCCACACTGTGTCCGCAGTGACAAGGGTGGTGAAAATGTCACAGTGGCCAGATTTATGCTTGAACATCCGCTCCGTGGACCAGGTATCTATATTACACTTACTGTTCCCCACAGAACTTCAGTCACTGAATTCTTGACTTAGTAATTAACTAGCAAACAATGTTATGATAAATACATAATTTTGTTGGGAAGTCTGCAAAGCTGCATTTGGTAGATTATTTGCATCCATTATCTTGGAATAACAAACAGTGTGATAGCTGAAGATATTTCAGCAATGTTGCCATCACTTTCTTGATTTTAAAAACTTTGAGAGCCTATTTGTAGTGCTTTGCCTGTTTTAAGATATAAGTAAAACACCCAAGATGCATTCCTAAAAGGGCAAGTGAGAAAATCTTAGTAGGTTGTTTTAGTTTTTAGTTTGACAAAAATTGTTTTTTTAAGTCAAAAAAGCTGTCAAGTTCAACAGTATTTAATATTTTATAAAAGTTTGTTTTTAGGTTTACCGCTGAAATTAAACCTGATGTAATCACTGCATGTCCATGAAGTCCTATATAAATCCAAGAGAGCTTCACAATCTTTTATCTGCCATTATATGTCAGCCATTACAGACTGATACAGATGGAGCGTCAAACCCCGATTATCATCAAGATAAATTAAACTGTCTTTTTTCTAGCTATTTTCAGGATTACCCAGATCATGAAAATCTTGTGAAGCAATAAATTAGCTGATGTATAAGAGGCTGTGTGTGTTTTGTTTTTAAATAACATTTCTTTTATTTTTAGAGAGCAGATGTTTCATCACAGGCCGGAGTGTTCATAATCAGCGGATAGAAAGGCTTTGGCGTGATCTGTGGCAGTCAGTAGCATGCAACTATCATGCAGTCTTTCAGTACCTAGAAACTACAAGTGCCCTGGATCCTGACAACAACATCCACCTGTTGTGCCTGCACTATGTAATGATGCCCAGAATCAATGCCCACCTCAATGTCTTCAGGAGCACTTGGGACAGACACCGCATTTCCTCTGCTGGAAACCGTTCTCCTGACCAGCTGTGGATCTCTGGGCAGTTGACAAGTGAAGTGGAACCATCTCAACCAGTATGATCAACTTGTCATTTCTATAGGTTTTAGCTAGTGATACTTTGCCTTTACATGTTAAATGTGCTCTTTTGTTGTGATTCTGTGGATGATACATGTACTGTTTGTCCACACAGGTGAGCCTTGGTGAATGGGAGGTTGAGTCGGAGCGATCTTTACCTGCCTCTGATCCCACTGCTGTACCAGAACACCAAGTCCCACAAGCACATTATGTTAACAGAATATTAATGGACAGTATAAACCCCTTGGCAGTCAGCTCTTCTTTTGGGGCAGACATGTACATGGAAGCACTAAGACTAGCTGGGTTTTAGATAATCCTATTTCTGTGAGCCTGTCTTTGCCCTGGTTCTGCGTCTAACTAGATGGAAAGATGTAGCTTTTTCCATAATTTGGTCTGAAGCCCAGCCTCACTCCTTGCTTTCTTTATGTGACGCTGAGGACAAAGATGAGCTGTAAAGCTAAACAGAAGTAAATGTGCACAGCTCCAGCTGTATCTCTCCACAATTTACAGAATATATCCCAAATTCTGAAGATGCATAGCCTGCTGTAAGTTAACTGTTTGGCTCCAGTAGAGAAGGTATCTCCTGCCCACTACTTAAGCACTTTTTTGTTACTAATGCAGAGCAGAGTTAATGTATTCCTTAAATAAAATTCTTTTTACAGATTGTCTTTGGTGTCTTTCAATCTTGTGTATAGTTGTGGCACTGCATGTATATTGCTGTTTTCATGCCTTTTGGTTTACACAACCAGCCCTTAGTGAAGACTGCATATTGCTGAATGGGTGAATTTCTAAAATAATCTGAATGTTATGTGTTATAGGGGTAGGTAGTCACAAATGATTAAATTTTAGATTAATATACTTTGAAATGAAATGCAGTGTCATAATACTTTTAATAGTTGGTGGTTTTGACCGGATGGAAGCTGTTACCTGCAGTGACCAGTCTTTACCGAGCTGTGCCAAGCCCACTGCGGAAGGCTCAATGGAAAATGTAGAGCAGGACATGTAGTGGAGTCCTTGTCCTGTCACAGTGTCTTGGGTCTTCTTTATAGTGGAATGTTATTTGTGGTAAGTAATTTTTAGTTCTGAGTTCTTCAGATAAAAGTCAGTTATAAATAAGGTGGTGATCAAGTCCTCAGGAAGTCCAGCTCTGTCCAGGGCTGTTCTCGGGACTCAGTGGAGGACGTAGGTGACAAAGGGTCCTGTCAAAACTGACCTCCACTGACTGACTGTCCAGCTTCAGTGACAGACTGATCCATGCTCGCTGTGCAAATGAGAGATACCACAGGCCTTTCCTCCCTGCTGCTGTCAGATTTTACAATGACCACATGGAAAATGTTTACACATTTATATACATGTTTATGTACATATTTATCTACTGTACATACTCACCCTGTCAGACCAGATTCTGCACGTTTTATGTGTGTGTGTGTGTGTGTGTGTGGTCTCTCTTAAAATCACCTGTGTGCTTCTGCCTGCTGCAGCAAAGTAATTACCCCACTGAGAGACTAGTAAAGGTTTCTTATTATTACTCCAGTACCGTAAATTAGGTAAAACATCTACAAACTGCGGCTGTTGGGGGCGGAGAAGTTTTTAACAGACTCACTGTGTTGTACAGCGACACCTAGTCACAGTTAAAATGCAGCTTATTTATACTCTTTGTCCAGCTTACAAAGTGTATAACGAGTCTTGCTCCATATTGCAGTTTTCTATGATGTTATCACTTGGCACAAATATTCACATCCTTAACCCTCACTAACAGCAGCAGTGTTTAGGAGAAGGAGTATGTTGAATGGAAGTACTTTATTGATCCCCAAAGGGAAATGAGAAAATCAGCAAATAAACCTGTAGTGTATGTTAACTAAATATGTGGACATCACCCTTATTATTACTGAAGTCTTAAATAAAATGTAGAGCTGCAAATAAATATTATTCAACTACCCTGCCTGAAACTGAAAGCCCCCCGCCCCCCCACTTAGCTCTGGCTTTTCTGCTAAAGTACAATAAACACTAAAGCTAAAGAAAGACACTTTTAAAATTTATTTATTTGTTTTCTTTTACCAGGTAGTCACACATGCCTTCTGTTGAAGGGGCTTGAAAAGTCGGTGATCGTAATTATTTTATTAGTATCTACTGCACAATCGCTTGAGGATGTGTCCAATCCAGTGGATGACCAGCCTAGGCATGCTAGTCGTTAGCCTCTCCAATGCTAACGCCAGCATATCCGTGCTAATGGATAGCAAAGGGAGTATACAATCCAGTGGATGACCAGCCTAGGCATGCTAGTCGTTAGCCTCTCCAATGCTAACGCACATCGCGGACAACAGATTATCCAATGAGTTGCCGAGCTCGACACAAAAATTACCGCCTAAGTAAAGTGAGTAGTCGCCTTCTCATTTGTCAGCTCCGGCCGCTCAGTCACTAGTGCGGGCCTATCAGTAAGCAGATCAGTAGGTGGCTTCGGATTGGATGTAGCCTCCTGCTACAAGGATATAGCCGCCGCTGGGTGCGCGATAGTCTTAATTTTGGCCCCCCTCCTGCGCCATAGGATCTGTGACTTTTATCTGAAAACTGTCTGCGGAGCATGAAGCCCAGCGATTAAGACGACATCTTGAGACTCCCATTAAAAAATAAAAGTTACTGGTACCACAAGCAGGAAATAAAACTAAAAATCAGGCATACTGGCTCTGAACTAAACGTGGTGATGAATAAAGTTATTAGTGCAGGTTCCCTACCTACAGATTCCTCCCGCCTTTTTATTTTAAAATAAAAAGATAAGGGCTGTAATGCATTAACTGTGGTAACTAATTTATGTAATTAACTGCGTTAAAATGTACATCACAAGGAATAACTAAAACCTGCAGGGTAGCAGCCCTTAAGGACTGGAGTTTGACACCCTTGATCTAATATAAAAAAAGAAGAAAAGTTAAGAAAAATCTGTTTTCATCCACAGATTAGTTATTAGTTCTCTCTTAAAGAACTTTAAAGAATTAAGATTGAGCTGGATAGCTTCAAATGCTTCTTGAAGCTTTAAAATGGGCTCAGCAGGTGTCAACAATAGATGAGCACACACATTTAATATGGCAGCTCAGAAAGTGTGTGTTTAAACGCCGCCTGCTGCACACACCCCAATGACCAACTTCCCCGACCACACCAAGCTGCAAACTCCATCCTCTCACCGGCGCCATGGGAGCACCACAACATGCTACCTGGTCTGTGGGAAACACTGTAGTGTAGATTTAATCAGGACCCCTGTAAGCGCAGCTATTCTCTGAACTTTTTGAGGAGAACGGGGAAACACTCAGCTGTGAATCTGCTGGTGAAGCTCTGACTGGCGAGGTCTGGTGTTTTCTGGTGTGTTTGAGCTCCAAAGAAACCATAGAACCAAAAGCTTGAACATAGTAAATGACTCTGTTTGGACTCAGCAACACTTCTAAAAACTATTGATAGTGAACACATCACTGCAACCACACAAAAGAAAAACAAAACCTTCTAATGGACCAGTCTCGATTAAGAAGGATGGAGCTGAAGGAGAAAACAAAGCAGCTGGACCTGATACCAGACAAAACTGGACTCATGATTTTGTACCAGACTGACGAAAAAGCAGCCAACAGGTGGAGTACTTACAGGTGGAGACTGGTGGGCCAGCTTCTCCTGAGGAGAAAGAAGACAGAAAGCATGTTTCAGACACATGTTACACATGCTGCAGCTGAGGAGGAGCCGCTGTCAGGTGGAGGGAAACACAGAAAAGCTCCTGATGGTTGCTTGGAGGGAAAATGCTGTCGGTCTGTAAAGCTTTTTACTGAACGACATGTTCATACCGCACGTTACCCTCAGCACGCTGCAGCTTCATGGAGCAGCCTTGGAGAAAAACCTTTACAGCTGACACGTCAGAATTGTTGTTTATCGGTTTACAAAAAAGAACAAAAGGAATAAAATGACGGCACCTAAACATGAACAAAGAGTCAGTCAGCCATTTATTAAACAGATTGCACTGCAGACGTGTTTTCTTGCCTTAATCTCCCAGCGGAGAGCTCTCCTGTCGTCCTCCCCTGGAGGTTTAAACTTGTCCCACGACTCTTTGTACTCGAAATACCTGCAGGGACAAAAAATAAGCACAATAAATGAAACCAATGAATCAAGTTAAAGGTCCAGCAGATGACGGTACAGAGCCACTGATTTGGGGTTCCACGTAAGGACACCACTTCAGCAGATGGATCTGAGGGTTTGATCCTCCTCTGGTGCTCCTGAGGACAGGTTAAGGTTCTCTTAATGGTTTTTAAATGTCTTAATGGTCTTGGGCCTTCTTATCTTTCAGATTTGCTTTTACCTTATGAACGCTCGCGGCCCCTGAGGTCTTCCGGTACTGGCCCCATCAAGCTCATTCTGGTCTGTGCTAAACAAGCTTTTCCAAATCTAAATCCTTCATTACCGGGTTTCAAACTTACTTGGCCACTCGATCAGTTTTCTTGGCCGGCTGGGCAACCACTGGTCGGATGACTGAAACACAAATTTGTTTGATGAATTAGAGACGGGAATGAATGAAAACAACAGGAGTACTGACCAATGAGAGGTCAGCAATGCCGTCAGAGCAAACCGCATCACAAGTCATTTTAACCAACAAACAGCCTGCAGCACAACCACAAGCTTTCTGTGGACTTACGGGATGTGTTTATCGGCCTGACCTCGCCATCTTTCTGAGACTGAGTCTGTGCAAAAGAAAATGACAGGCAGTTATTGATAATTACTTTAATAATCAGCACAGCTAATATCTGCCGCAGATACAACAATGTTTACAGGTTGTGAGGAAAAAAAGAAGTGAAATCTACCGACCTGTATCCAACTTACCTTTTTTAAGTAAAATGACAGAAAGAAGGGTTTTTATTCAATTACATGAGTTTTTGAATAAACACAAGATTTTAGAAAAATATCAGTCTGGTTTTAGGACAAACCACAGTACCGAGACGGCCCTTTTAAAAGTTAGATTAATTTAGACTCACAGAAACTTTCTGTCCTGGTTCTACTGGATCTTAGTGCCGCCTTCGATACCATTGATCACCAGATTTCACTAAACCTACAGCTACTTCAGAACTCAGCGGCACGAGTTCTGACAAGGACCAGACCTTTGTGTTTAAGGATTGATTTTAAGGTTCTTCTAGTAGTTTATAAATGTCTTAATGGTCTTGGGCCTTCTTTGTGTTGCCTTTAGCATGAAAAGGCCTTTATAAATAAAGTTTGATTTGATTTAAAGTTTGATCTTGGGGACAGAAAGCTGAATTAATTATTGCAACAGGAAGGCAAAACCTCCAGCAGAACCCGTCTCAGAGAGGACGGCCATCTGCCTCGACCGGTTGGGTGGAGACGACAAGTGTGTAGCAGCTTTTAATCCCAGTATAAGCCAGTGTGTAGCAGCTTTTAATCCAAGTATGAACCAGTCTGTAACAGCTTTTAACCCCAGGAAAAACCAGTGTGTAACAGCTTTTAATCCCTTTATAAACCAGTCTGTAACAGCTTTTAATCCCAGTATGAACCAGTCTGTAACAGCTTTTAATCCCAGTATAAACCAGTCTGTAACAGCTTTTAATCCCAGTATAAACCAGTCTGTAGCAGCTTTTAATCCCAGTATAAACCAGTGTGTAACAGCTTTTAATCCCAGTATAAACCAGTGTGTAACAGCTTTTAATCCCAGTATAAACCAGTCTGTAGCAGCTATTAATCCCAGTATAAACCAGTGTGTAACAGCTTTTAATCCCAGTATAAACCAGTGTGTAACAGCTTTTAATCCCAGTATAAACCAGTCTGTAACAGCTTTTAATCCCAGTATAAACCAGTCTGTAGCAGCTTTTAATCCCAGTATCAACCAGTCTGTAGCAGCTTTTAATCCAAGTATAAACCAGTCTGTAGCAGCTTTTAATCCCAGTATAAACCAGTCTGTAGCGGCTTTTAACCCCAGTATAAACCAGTCTGTAGCAGCTTTTAATCCCAGTATAAACCAATTTGTAGCGGCTTTTAACCCCAGTATAAACCAGTCTGTAGCAGCTTTTAATCCCAGTATAAACCAGTTTGTAGCAGCTTTTAATCCCAGTATAAACCAGTCTGTAACAGCTTTTAACCCCAGTATAAACCAGTCTGTAGCGGCTTTTAACCCCAGTATAAACCAGTCTGTAGCAACTTTTAATCCCAGTATAAACCAGTTTGTAGCATCTTTTAATCCCAGTATAAACCAGTTTGTAGCAGCTTTTAATCCCAGTATAAACCAGTCTGTAACAGCTTTTAATCCCAGTATAAACCAGTCTGTAGCAGCTTTTAATCCCAGTATAAACCAGTCTGTAACAGCTTTTAATCCCAGTATAAACCAGTCTGTAGCAGCTTTTAATCCCAGTATAAACCAGTCTGTAGCAGCTTTTAAACCCAGTATCAACCAGTCTGTAACAGCTGTTAATCCCAGTATAAACCAGTCTGTAGCAGCTTTTAAACCCAGTATAAACCAGTCTGTAGCAACTTTTAATCCCAGTATAAACCAGTGTGTAACAGCTTTTAATCCCAGTATAAACCAGTCTGTAGCAGCTATTAATCCCAGTATAAACCAGTGTGTAGCAGCTTTTAATCCCAGTATAAACCAGTCTGTAACAGCTTTTAATCCGAGTATGAACCAGTCTGTAGCAGCTTTTAATCCAAGTATAAACCAGTCTGTAGCAGCTTTTAATCCCAGTATAAACCAGTGTGTAGCAGCTTTTAATCCCAGTATAAACCAGTCTGTAACAGCTTTAAATCCCTGTATAAACCAGTCTGTAACAGCTTTTAACCCCAGTATAAACCAGTCTGTAGCGGCTTTTAACCCCAGTATAACCCAGTCTGGAGCGGCTTTTAATCCCAGTATAAACCAGTCTGTAGCAGCTTTTAATCCCAGTATGAACCAGTCTGTAGCAGCTTTTAATCCCAGTATAAACCAGTCTGTAGCAGCTTTTAATCCCATTATAAACCAGTCTGTAACAGCTTTTAATCCCAGTATAAACCAGTCTGTAGCAGCTTTTAATTCCAGTATAAACCAGTCTGTAACAGCTTTTAATCCCAGTATAAAATAGTCTGTAGCAGCTTTTAATCCCAGTATAAACCAGTCTGTAGCAGCTTTTAAACCCAGTATCAACCAGTCTGTAACAGCTTTTAATCCCAGTATAAACCAGTCTGTAGCAGCTTTTAAACCCAGTATAAACCAGTGTGTAACAGCTTTTAACCCCAGTATAAACCAGTCTGTAGCAGCTTTTAATCCCAGTATAAACCAGTCTGTAACAGCTTTTAATCCCAGTATAAACCAGTCTGTAACAGCTTTTAATCCCAGTATAAACCAGTCTGTAGCAGCTTTTAACCCCAGTATAAACCAGTGTGTAACAGCTTTTAACCCCAGTATAAACCAGTCTGTAACAGCTTTTAATCCCAGTATAAACCAGTCTGTAGCAGCTTTTAATACCAGTATAAACCAGTCTGTAACAGCTTTTAATCCCAGTATAAACCAGTCTGTAGCAGCTTTTAATCCCAGTATAAACCAGTCTGTATCAGCTTTTAATCCCAGTATAAACCAGTCTGTAACAGCTTTTAATCCCAGTATAAACCAGTCTGTAACACCGTTTAATCCCAGTATAAACCAGTCTGTAGCAGCTTTTAATCCCAGTATAAACCAGTGTGTAGCATCTTTTAATCCCAGTATAAACCAGTCTGTAGCAGCTTTTAATCCCAGTATAAACCAGTCTGTAACAGCTTTAAATCCCTGTATAAACCAGTCTGTAACAGCTTTTAACCCCAGTATAAACCAGTCTGTAGCGGCTTTTAACCCCATTATAACCCAGTCTGGAGCGGCTTTTAATCCCAGTATAAACCAGTCTGTAACAGCTTTTAATCCCAGTATAAACCAGTCTGTAGCGGCTTTTAACCCCAGTATAAACCAGTCTGTAGCAGCTTTTATTCCCAGTATAAACCAGTTTGTAGCGGCTTTTAACCATAGTATAAACCAGTTTGTAGCAGCTTTTAATCCCAGTATAAACCAGTCTGTAACAGCTTTTAATCCCAGGAAAAACCAGTGTGTAGCAGCTTTTAATCCCAGTATAAACCAGTCTGTAACAGCTTTAAATCCCTGTATAAACCAGTCTGTAACAGCTTTTAATCCCAGTATAAACCAGTCTGTAGCGGCTTTTAACCCCATTATAACCCAGTCTGGAGCAGCTTTTAATCCCAGTATAAACCAGTATGTAGCAGCTTTTAATTCCAGTATAAACCAGTCTGTAGCAGCCTTTAATCCCAGTATAAACCAGTCTGTAACAGCTTTAAATCCCTGTATAAACCAGTCTGTAACAGCTTTTAATCCCAGTATAAACCAGTCTGTAGCAACTTTTAATCCCAGTATAAACCAGTCTGTAGCAGCTTTTAATCCCAGTATAAACCAGTGTGTAGCAGCTTTTAATCCCAGTATAAACCAGTCTGTAACAGCTTTAAATCCATGTATAAACCAGTCTGTAACAGCTTTTAACCCCAGTATAAACCAGTCTGTAGCGGCTTTTAACCCCAGTATAACCCAGTCTGGAGCGGCTTTTAATCCCAGTATAAACCAGTCTGTAGCAGCTTTTAATCCCAGTATGAACCAGTCTGTAGCAGCTTTTAATCCCAGTATAAACCAGTCTGTAGCAGCTTTTAATCCCAGTATAAACCAGTCTGTAACAGCTTTTAATCCCAGTATAAACCAGTCTGTAGCAGCTTTTAATCCCAGTATAAACCAGTCTGTAACAGCTTTTAATCCCAGTATAAAATAGTCTGTAGCAGCTTTTAATCCCAGTATAAACCAGTCTGTAGCAGCTTTTAAACCCAGTATCAACCAGTCTGTAACAGCTTTTAATCCCAGTATAAACCAGTCTGTAGCAGCTTTTAAACCCAGTATAAACCAGTGTGTAACAGCTTTTAACCCCAGTATAAACCAGTCTGTAGCAGCTTTTAATCCCAGTATAAACCAGTCTGTAACAGCTTTTAATCCCAGTATAAACCAGTCTGTAACAGCTTTTAATCCCAGTATAAACCAGTCTGTAGCAGCTTTTAACCCCAGTATAAACCAGTGTGTAACAGCTTTTAACCCCAGTATAAACCAGTCTGTAACAGCTTTTAATCCCAGTATAAACCAGTCCTTAGCAGCTTTTAATCCCAGTATAAACCAGTCTGTAACAGCTTTTAATCCCAGTATAAACCAGTCTGTAGCAGCTTTTAATCCCAGTATAAACCAGTCTGTAGCAGCTTTTAATCCCAGTATAAACCAGTCTGTAACAGCTTTTAATCCCAGTATAAACCAGTCTGTAACACCGTTTAATCCCAGTATAAACCAGTCTGTAGCAGCTTTTAATCCCAGTATAAACCAGTGTGTAGCATCTTTTAATCCCAGTATAAACCAGTCTGTAGCAGCTTTTAATCCCAGTATAAACCAGTCTGTAACAGCTTTAAATCCCTGTATAAACCAGTCTGTAGCAGCTTTTAACCCCAGTATAAACCAGTCTGTAGCGGCTTTTAACCCCATTATAACCCAGTCTGGAGCGGCTTTTAATCCCAGTATAAACCAGTCTGTAGCAGCTTTTAATCCCAGTATAAACCAGTCTGTAGCAGCTTTTAATCCCAGTATAAACCAGTCTGCAGCAGCTTTTAATCCCATTATAAACCAGTCTGTAACAGCTTTTAATCCCAGTATAAACCAGTCTGTAGCAGCTTTTAATCCCAGTATAAACCAGTCTGTAACAGCTATTAATCCCAGTATAAAATATTCTGTAGCAGCTTTTAATCCCAGTATAAACCAGTCTGTAGCAGCTTTTAAACCCAGTATCAACCAGTCTGTAACAGCTTTTAATCCCAGTATAAACCAGTCTGTAACAGCTTTTAATCCCAGTATAAACCAGTGTGTAGCATCTTTTAATCCCAGTATAAACCAGTCTGTAGCAGCTTTTAACCCCAGTATAAACCAGTCTGTAGCGGCTTTTAACCCCATTATAACCCAGTCTGGAGCGGCTTTTAATCCCAGTATAAACCAGTCTGTAGCAGCTTTTAATCCCAGTATAAACCAGTCTGTAGCAGCTTTTAATCCCAGTATAAACCAGTCTGTAGCAGCTTTTAATCCCAGTATCAACCAGTCTGTAGCAGCTTTTAATCCCAGTATAAACCAGTCTGTAACAGCTTTTAATCCCAGTATAAACCAGTCTGTAGCGGCTCTTAACCCCAGTATAAACCAGTCTGTAGCAGCTTTTATTCCCAGTATAAACCAGTTTGTAGCGGCTTTTAACCATAGTATAAACCAGTTTGTAGCAGCTTTTAATCCCAGTATAAACCAGTCTGTAACAGCTTTTAATCCCAGTATAAACCAGTCTGTAGCGGCTTTTAACCCCAGTATAAACCAGTCTGTAGCAGCGTTTAATCCCAGTATAAACCAGTTTGTAGCATCTTTTAATCCCAGTATAAACCAGTTTGTAGCAGCTTTTAATCCCAGTATAAACCAGTCTGTAACAGCTTTTAATCCCAGTATAAACCAGTCTGTAGCAGCTTTTAATCCCAGTATAAACCAGTCTGTAACAGCTTTTAATCCCAGTATAAAATAGTCTGTAGCAGTTTTTAATCCCAGTATAAAACAGTTTGTAGCAGCTTTTAAACCCAGTATCAACCAGTCTGTAACAGCTTTTAATCCCAGTATAAACCAGTCTGTAGCAGCTTTTAAACCCAGTATAGACCAGTGTGTAAGAGCTTTTAATCCCAGTATAAACCAGTCTGTAGCAGCTATTAATCCCAGTATAAACCAGTCTGTAACAGCTTTTAATCCCAGTATAAACCAGTCTGTAACAGCTTTTAATCCCAGTATAAACCAGTCTGTAACAGCTTTTAATCCCAGTATAAACCAGTCTGTAACAGCTTTTAATCCCAGTATAAACCAGTCTGTAACAGCTTTTTATCCCAGTATAAACCAGTCTGTAACAGCTTTTAATCCCAGTATAAACCAGTCTGTAACAGCTTTTAATCCCAGTATAAACCAGTCTGTAACAGCTATTAATCCCAGTATAAACCAGTCTGTAGCAGCTTTTAATCGCAGGATAAACCAGTCTGTAGCAGCTTTTAATCCCAGTATGAACCAGTGTGTAGCAGCTTTTAATCCCAGTATAAACCAGTCTGTAGCAGCTTTTAATCCCAGTATAAACCAGTCTGTAACAGCTTTTAATCCCAGTATGAACCAGTCTGTAGCAGCTTTTAATCCCAGTATAAACCAGTCTGTAGCAGCTTTTAATCCCAGTATAAACCAGTGTGTAGCAGCTTTTAATCCCAGTATAAACCAGTCTGTAACAGCTTTAAATCCCTGTATAAACCAGTCTGTAACAGCTTTTAATCCCAGTATAAACCAGTCTGTAGCGGCTTTTAACCCCATTATAACCCAGTCTGGAGCGGCTTTTAATCCCAGTATAAACCAGTATGTAGCAGCTTTTAATTCCAGTATAAACCAGTCTGTAGCAGCTTTTAATCCCAGTATAAACCAGTCTGTAACAGCTTTAAATCCCTGTATAAACCAGTCTGTAACAGCTTTTAATCCCAGTATAAACCAGTCTGTAGCGGCTTTTAACCCCATTGTAACCCAGTCTGTAGCGGCTTTTAACCCCATTATAACCCAGTCTGGAGCGGCTTTTAATCCCAGTATAAACCAGTATGTAGCAGCTTTTAATCCCAGTATAAACCAGTCTGTAGCAGCTTTTAATCCCATTATAAACCAGTCTGTAGCAGCTTTTAATCCCAGTATAAACCAGCGTGTAGCAGTGATGTGTCGGTCACGAACGATTCAATCAGTAGGAACTAATCCTTTATATAACTCGGGTGTAACGGGTCCTCTCAGTGAGTGATTCGTTCATTTGCGTCTGACATATGTCTTTTTCTTCTCAGATCATGCCGAGCACAGAATCTTCTGACGTTTATTTCCGAGCATTGAAGGATACCCATCTGCTGCAACGTGCGTGAAATTTCGGCGTGTGTCAAGCCGTGGTTGAACAAATCCTTGATCAAAGCAGTATGTTGTTCCAGTGTCGCCATGCTAGTCTACATTACCCAACCAAACTGCCGCGCGCAAAGCCATTTCCGGTTCACGTAAACCCGACAAATTAAATTTTAAAATCAAATCCAGTCCTGTGGCCCGGTTTTTCATTTCGTATTTTTGATCCGAGTCTAAAATTTAGATATTAAAAACCATGCAATTTTTCGTTTTTTTGTGTTAGATTTTAAAACGAAAAACAAAATAATCCATAATGTTTTCATTTTTTTATTTTTGATTGACAATTGAAAATAGAAAGAACGAATGATACACGGATTGCGATCGACTAGTTTTCCTCACATCAGGTCCCGGATGTGTGGCACAAAAGTTTGAATTACAGATCTGAATTTGAATTTCAGATCTGAATTTGAATTTCAGATCTGAATTTGTATTTCAGATCTGAATTTGAATTTCAGATCTGAATTTGTATTTCAGATCTGAATTTGAATTTCAGATCTGAATTTGTATTACAGATCTGAATTTGAATTTCAGATCTGAATTTGTATTTCAGATCTGAATTTGTATTTCAGATCTGAATTTGAATTTCAGATCTGAATTTGTATTTCAGATCTGAATTTGTATTTCAGATCTGAATTTGAATTTCAGATCTGAATTTGTATTTCAGATCTGAATTTGTATTTTAGATCTGAATTTGTATTTTAGATCTGAATTTGAATTTCAGATCTGAATTTAAATTTCAGATCTGAATTTGAATTTCAGATCTGAATTTGAATTTCAGATCTGAATTTGAATTTCAGATCTGAATTTGTATTTTAGATCTGAATTTGTATTTTAGATCTGAATTTGAATTTCAGATCTGAATTTAAATTTCAGATCTGAATTTGAATTTCAGATCTGAATTTGTATTTTAGATCTGAATTTTTCAAATACAAAAGTTTCAACTTTACCAATATACACATAAAAAAAACAAAGATTCAATATCAAATATGGTCATTTGGATTCAGTTTTTTAAAGCAATTATTCAAAAAGGCATATTCAGATTCAAATTGAATGATTCAGATTCAAATATAAAGAATTCAGATTCGCTCCCCAGTGGCACAAAGCTTATCCCATAGTTCATACACTCACTACCGCCATCTATCGGACTGGAGGACACAAAACACAACAACTTTTGTTCAGCATTTAAAAATGAATTGAAACTCATCTAGAATAAAATTGTCATGTGATCACTTTTAATAAAATAAAATAAAATAAATTTAATCTGATATTATGATATGTCAGTAAATTTCATGCTTTTTCATCATAATTTACAAATGATTGTTTATCTAATATACAGTATCATGTCTATGTAATCATTCAGCAAATTTTGTATTTATTATTAATTTTTTATGATTGTTTCTGCCCAGTTGGCAGACATAGATTACAGCATTCATGTTTGCAGCTCCTGTCTTAAAAAGTGGATAAAGTTTGTTCATTTTGGAGATGAGATAAATTAGTTTCTGCTACTTACCTGAATGAAAACAGAACAAGTTTCACCTGTGGATCATGAGATGTTGTTGAAATCCTTAACAAAGTCTGGTGAGCTATAAGCATGCCCCAAGTTTAGAAAAAAAATTATATTTAATGATCATAATGCAATAAAAAAAACAGTAATTAAGTGACAGTCAAGGCTGGGTTTTATTAATTTATTTCTTTTTGTCTTCCAGCTTTTAAAGACAGAAGTATCCCACACCATTGCCAGTACAGAGAACTCCTCCTCCTTGGATCAGCTTCTCAAGGATAATCAGGGCTCTCTTACAACGTCTCCTTCCAGCAGGCAGTGGGGCTTCAGTCGGGGGGACACTGGCAGGCGGACTGTCTGAGAGCCCTGCTTAATCTGGGAAAAGGGAATTTTAGCATCTTCCAGGGTCAGTGGGAAGACCATGGCTCCATCCAGGACCTGTCAGGAGTCTTTGTTGGTTCTTTTGTTGCAGATCTTGCTGATTTGCTCGGCTCAGGTAAGAGATAGGTGTAGTTTTCCTTCCCTCTGTGGATCTTTTTTGGGTTTTATTTCCTCTGCAGCATTATAATAGAACATTTAATGAGTGTGAGGTTAATATTTAGCTTTGATTTATAGTTTTATCAATGTTCTTTTGTGTTATATTTTATATTCCTGTTGTTCAACTTGTCTGAGCTGCTCAGAAATAAGCTGAAGTAAATCAACCTCGTCGTTCTTATTTTTCCTGATATGATACCTGTGAAAACTACATGTAGTTAGAGCCTTTTAAGTAATTTATTAAATCCAATATTTTTAATATCCTGCTTTAAAAGTGCTATAAGCTGCGTGACTGTTAGAAACAAATGGAATTCAGGCAGAATTAGCATTTTTTTCACCAACTTAATTAAAAAGTGTTTTTGACTGTTTTGGATGTTCATCTAAAAAGCTGCTTTGGCAGCACACGCAGCTGGCAGCAATAAGCTCCAGACAGCAGCAGTAATCTGAACACATGCTGTTATTAGGGACCTGATGGATTGTAATAAGAAACCAGGCTTGCTTTCATGACCTTGGTCTTGACATCTTGCAGACAATGGCTCTCTGTGTGAACAGCCCCTCACATCAGCAGCAGCAGCACGATGTTCAGAGATGGATTTCAGAGGAAAAAAAAGTTAAAAACTTATTTTTGTGCTTGTTTTAAAGAGGGGCCCGGTTGGACCCAGAGGCCCCCCGGGACCTCCCGGCCCAGGCGGCGTGCCAGGAGTGGATGGAATTGATGTGAGTCTGCATGATGTTCTCTCTTCTTCAGAGCTTGTTTTTAGGTGTGTTTCATCCAATCGCAGAGGTCCTGTGGTTAAACCATCTCTGTGAACTGCGAACAGTAACATGACTGCATCAGCACTCAACACACTTATTGGAAACCATTTGTTGTGTGTTTGGTTCCTGTAACCCATCACCAGAGAGATGACAGGAAATGAGAGGATGCGTCACCGTAACTGCTTGACCACCAGAACATCCGTTAGCTTTTGGTTGGCCTGAAAGATCTACAGGAGACAGTCTGAACCAGAAGTTTAGAAACATCTGGCTGCATCAAGCATTCATTTTGTTTTGTGAAGAAACCTGAAAGAAATATCTTAAACACTGAAACAAACCAGTGTTTCCATGACTACTGCTGTCATTTCAACATCCTTTAAATGTGTCTGCAGGGGGATCGAGGAGAAGACTCCACAGTGGTTGGAGGACTGGTGAGCTAGCTTTATTTTGTTGTTTTTTCTTTGTTTTTCCCCAAGTAAAAAACTAACTTTGGGGTTTATTAGTTAAAATAAACTGTGCTAAAGCTGATTCTTTTGCTTTCAGGGACCTGATGGAGACAACGGTAAAGATGGGACTCCTGGAGCGCCAGGCCTTCCAGGCGCAGATGTGAGTAAAACAGAGACACTCTTCCAGCTCATGCAGCTGATTTATTTCTGCTCCACAAACCGAGGAAAGACGTTTGAATCCAGCAGCAGCTTTAATCCAGAAGACCAGTTTTAAGTTCTGAGTGAGAGGATGTGTTAAATCTCTGGAAGATCTGAGCTGGACGACCTGAGATTAACATCAGCTGCTGTGTGAACAGTTTGTCTTGGCCTCCACTGAGCAGAAATGTTGAGGAAGAAAAAGCTGCCTTGAATAAACTAATCTGGCTGTTTAGGGGAGAGTTTCAAATAACGTCCTGACAGAAACAGGGGTCCTTTTGTGCATTAACGGCGTTAGCAAGGAGAATCGGCTGCCCAGAGATGGCTGACAGGAAAGAAGTGTGTGCTGGAGAAGGTGGAGCAGAATGGTGGCAGTGTTTCTGCTGTCAGACAGACTGAGAAAAAAAAACGCACGAAAAGTTACAGCAAGCGTTTGTAAAATCAAACAACAGAAGAGTTTCTTTACTGTTAGCAACAGGAAACAAAACAACGGAGAAATTTGTCCAAACTAGCTTTGAGTTTGGTCGTCCATCTTTCTCTGCTCTCCAAATTTAACTAGGTGATGTTTCCAGAGTTTTTTTTTTTTTTTTAGGGAAAAGGAAGGTGAGGGGAGGAGCCAAAAGTGTGAAAACAGGTCCCACCCTCCATCTCATTACCTCAGAATGAGCGAAACCATCAGTTTTCTAAGAACCATATTTTTGGTTCTTGTAGTCATTATAAATTTATAACTGGTGGCATAAATGATGGAAAACAGCTTCTTTGTACAAAATGGTAAAATCTTTGGTCATAATCTGCAGTCATAATAAACTTTGATCTATAAATATATCTATAAACTACAGTATTTGGAACATTTGAACATAAAATGTAAACATAATAATAATGTTTAAACACTTAAAAACAGATGATTATGTAAATGAAATATTTTTGTGACATTTTAGAGTTTCGTGTCATCTTTGCAGGGACCTGTGGGACCTCCTGGGGATTCAGGCCCAGTGGGTCGAAAGGGGTCAAAGGTAAACTCTGAAACTGGATTAATGGATCTGTTTTTGTTGAATCTCAACTAGGAGGTTCTGTGGGAAACAGAACGCGTTGTTTATCTGAAGCTCTGGTCCCAGAAAAAGCTTGGACCAACCCGTCCTTGAATGTTTCAGAATTTTCTTCATATAAATAAAAATAAATCTGAAATCATTGTCTTTGGAACCAAAGATGAGCATCCAGTGTCCAGCTTCAGTCAGCAATGTTAAAACCATCTGATCAATCCAGAAGGCTTGATGTCATTTTAGACTCAGTTTTAATGGACATATTGAATCAGTAACCAAATGGATTGCATCCAATCTCATCTTCGATTCAATCCCCAACTTAATGATCTACAAACAAACAGATGCATGTGGAGTTCCCCAAGGCTCCATTTTGAGCCCCCTATGTTCAACATCTACATGCTCCCACTAGCTCAGATCATGGAAACAAAACATATCTGATCATAATTAGTTTCAGCAGGGACTCTAGTCCCAGACAAAGCTTCAGTTTGAACCTCAGTCTAATTAATACTTATTTCTTCAATGTTTTTCTTCAGCTAAATATACAGGTGAAACAAAAAATATTAGCATATCATGCAAATTTTAATTATTTAACTTAAAAGGGAAACTAATAATTAGACTTACTACATGCAAAGTGAGATATTTCAAGATATTTGTTATATCTCTGATGATTAAGGCTACAACTTATTAAACCCAAATATCTAAATCTCAGAAAATAGAATATGACATGAAATCAATAAAAACGGGTTTAGAATCCAGAAATGTTGACCATCAGAAGAGTCCAGTCCTGCATATGAACCCAGGTCTTGGTTTGAGGCCTTCTGCATGGATTCCGGCCTCCATGCGGCGTGGCATGGATGTCATCAGCCTGTGGTCCTGCTGGGGTGGAATGAAGACCTGGATGCTTCAATAACAGCTTCAACTCTTCTGCATCGCTCGGTCTCATGTCTCATCCTTCTCTTGGCAAGGGTCCATAGATTTCTACGGTTCAGGTCAGGAGTCTGCTGGCCAGTCCAGCCCAGTAAGCCTTGGTCTTTGAATCAGGTTCTGGTTCTTGTGGCAATGTGGGCAGGTACCAAGTCCTGCTGGAAGATCAAGTCCGCATCTCCAACAAGCTTTTCTGCTGAAGGAAGCATGAAGTGCTGTAGAACGTCCTGGTAGACGCTGCATGGACTCTGGTGCCAGTGGACCAACACCAGATGACATGGCTCCCACATCACCACCAACTGGAAACTTCACTTCACTTTAAGAGTCTTGGATTGTTGCCTCTGCGGTCTTCCTCCAGACTCCAGGACCTGGATTTGCACACGAGATGCCAAATTTGCTCATCAGAAAAGAGCCCTTTGGACCACTGCTCAGCAGACCAGGTCATGGTTTCTTTAGTCCAGATAAGACACTGCTGACGTGTTGTGTTCAGGAGCAGCTGGACTAGAGGAAAACGACTTGTGAAGTCCAGGTCCAGGATCAGTCTGTGTGGTGGCTCTGGAAGCTGGAACTCCAGCCTCAGTCCTCTCCTTGTGAAGCTTCCCTTTTCCTGACCATCCTCTCCAGCTGCTTCATCCCTGCTGGTTGTTCCACCTTTTTCTTCCACACTTTTCCTTCCACTCAGCTTTTTATTGATGTTTTGATGCAGCACTCTGAGAGCGTCCAGCTTCTTCTGCAATCACCTGTTGAGGCTTTTCCTCCTTGTGGAGGGAGTCAGTGATGGTTTTCTGCAGGTCAGCAACCTTCGCTATGATGGTGGATTCTACTGAAATGAGACCGTCTAAATGCTCAGGAGTCCTTTGTTGGTTAGATTGTGTCACTTAGAGGCGACAACACCGAACCTTTTCACACTTCTACTTCTCTGAGATTTTGACTTTTGGGTTTTCATAAACTGTATAATAATCAGAATTATAATAAATGTTTGAAGTATCTCACTTTGCATATAATGAGTGTATATATTAGTTTACCTTTTTAAGGTGGATTACTGAAATAAAGTTTTGCGCGATATTCTCACTTTTTGAGTTTCACCTGTAAATAATCAGCAGTGTTAAAAATAATAAATGGTTCTGGTCCAAATTATAGATCTGATCTGCTGATGCCATATGAGCCACCACGGCTGCTAAGATCATGTAGGTCAAGTTTGTTTTCCACTACTAAAAGCAATTAATTTTCTGCTCCTGAACAGAAAATTTGAAGTCTGATTCAAACCCAGGTCTTAAAACTTCATTTGACATGACTTGACGTTAAAGAGTTTTTCTTTTTTGAGTCTTTTTCAGTGTGCGCACAGTCTCACTCACATTCTGTAACTCACTCTTCTCTCTGCATGGTTCTCCTGGTTATTTTTAGTATATTGTGTTGCCTTATGTGTGAAATGTGCTGTAGAAATAAATGAGCCTTGCCTTGAAAATAACTGTCATGATTCTGATGTCAGATATTTCTGCTCTCGTGATTAGGGGGAACCTGGCGCTGCAGGACCTCCTGGAGAGTCTGTAAGTGCAGATATTGTACTTTACATGTTAAACCACAGATCTAAATATGTTGTCATTATTTCTGAGTTAAAAATGAAAGAGCTGCATCATAAGAAAGTTGTGTGCTTTCTCTCCTACAGGGAGTTGGAGCCGACGGGCTGGATGTGAGTACTCCATGTTGCTTTCCTTTGATTTGATGGCAGATTTCAGGCTGTTCTGTGGCTGCAGTGAGACTGTGATATGTTCAGGCTGGTAAAACGTGATGAAAATAAGTTTATCTGTAAAAATGTGAACCAGAGTTGTTTGTCACACATGTCCGGAAAAACAAGTCTAAATAATAAATATGGTATTTTTGGATTAAATTTATTTTTATTTTAACTGCAAGAGAAATTTTCTCTTGTTGAAAGTGTCACTGTTTTAAAATGATATTTAAAAGAAGACCAGGAAGAAGCACAGGTTTCTTCAAATCTGTGACTACACCAGGAGTTGGTGCTTGGTCCCATTCTGTTCACTCTGCACTTGCTCCACCTTCAAGTCATCAGTCGCTTTGGAATTTCATTGCACTGCTACGCTGCCGACACACAACTTTATATGTAAACCAATACAAAACCGCCGTCCTCGTCTTCACCATCCTCCTCATCCTCATCATCATCCTCATCATCCTCCTGATCATCCTCATCATCGTCCTTATCATCCTCCTCATTGTCCTCCTCATCATCCTCCTCATTATCCTCATCGTCCTCATCATCATCCTCATCATCCATCCCACCCCCCTCTGTCTGTCTGGAGGACATAAACGTGTGGATGAATCACATTTTCCTACAGCTCACTAGCCCCAAAACAGAAGCAGTGTTAGTCAGCACCCCCCCCACCAAATTTGAACATCTACTACCTCCAATCTTGCTTTCTCTGGCCAGAATATCCCTTTTCCATCAGTAGTCACCAAGCTGGGTGTCAGGTTTGACCCTTATCTCACCTTTGAGGCTCACATTAAACACCTCTGTAAGACAGCCTTTTTCAACCTCAGAAGAATTTCTAAACTCCACAAGGCCCCTCCTTCTGGAGTTTAGAAATTCTTCTAAACTCCACAATGTGTAATAATGCATGTCCACACCTTTGTCTCCACCAGACTGGACTACTGGAAAGCACTCCTTGTCAGGATCCCCAGCAAATCCATCCAAAAACTGCAGCATATTCAGAACAGTGCTGTTAAGATCCTGATGAGAGTACAGAATATGAGCATGTCACCCCCTCCTACATTCACTACACTGGCTCCCAGTCTCTGCTCGGACTGAATTTAAGATCTGTCTTCTCACCTTCCAATGCATCCATGAAATGCCCCCCAATATCTGGCAGAACGTCTCACCCCATATACCACAGCACGATCCCTCTGCTCTTTAAACACAAGCTGTCCCCTCCCACGCAGAACCAGAACCAGGACCAGGAACGGCCCCTCACCGGTGGAACGCTCTTCCTGACAACCTCAGGGCTTCATAGACTCTGGAAAGTTTTAAAATGGGACTCAGAACCTTCCTTTTTAAGAGACATTTTCATTCTTACTGTTTTATTGCCTGTGTGTTGATGTGATTTTGTTTTTTTCATCTTCTTCATTGACTTTCTTGAAGCCCTTTGAGATTTTCGATCAATGTAAGTCCTTTACAAATAAAATGCATTATTATTATTATTATTATTATTATTATTATATGTTAAATATGTTTTAGTGCAAATAATGGCCAGTTGGGTCTTTGTGTAAAAATGTAGAGGATACAGTTCTATCTTTACACGGGCTTCCCGTCTGTCAAAGAACTGACTGCTGTTGGTTTACAAAGACCTGAATGGTTTAGGACCAGAATCCATTCTGGATCTTTTGGTTGGTTATGAACCAACCAGGTCATCGGGGTCAGGTCTACGTTTTGTTCCAGAGTCAGAACTAAAGATGGAGAGGCAGCGTTCATCTTTTATGCTCCTCACATGTGGAACAAACTCCCAGAAAACTGCAGGTCTGCTGACTCAGCAGTTTTACATCAGGGTTGAAAAATTTTCTATTTGCTGCCTTTTATCAAAACAACTGTTAATTCCCCACACTGGAACTTTAATGCTTGCATTTTATTTATTTTATTTTAGCTTTTTTGTTTGTTTTATCTAATTTCTTTTATTTCTTTTAAAGTTTGTTTTTAGTGCATTTGTTATTGCTTCCTGCACCCGCTGCAGTGCTTTTAATGTTTAATGTAAAGCACTTTAAATTGTCATGGGCATGGAATGTGCTATACAAATAAATGTGCCTTGTCTGTGCTGTGCATGTACGTCCAACAGTGACTACAGGTTTGTTTTCTAACAGGGTATTCCTGGTACAGATGGGCTGCCAGGTGAACTGGGAAAAGTGGGACCACCTGTGAGTATCAGAAACTCTGATCAAATATGTTTTTATTGTGAAATGAGTTGGTTTCCCATTTTTTAAGAATAAAAAAACTTCTCTCCGACATAAACATCAAAACATGTACTAATGACGAATAAATATGTCCTCCATCTGTCATAGGGAGCAAGAGGAAGGCGAGGTCAAGCTGGTGCTGCTGGTGCCGCTGGTCCTCGGGTAAAGATCACATTTGATCTCCAGTCTGCTGTTGATGTTATTTGGGGTTCCAGTATGTTTTCATGCTTCTCTGCACTTTTTAAAAGAGAATGTTATTGATTAAACTCATACACTTTTTATAGGGACCTCCAGCTGTTTATCAGGGCGAGGAGCTGGTGAGTAGAATAATCTGCACCCATCTGTTAATAAAACGTCTTACAAGCAGTTCACGCACCAGAGGAACAGATGTTCTGTATTGCAGGGAAAGATGCTTAAACTCCACTTTCAGGTGGATTAAATAAAGCTTAAACAGACAAATTTCACCTGGAAAAAGAAATCATACAACAGAAGAGGAGCGAGGAAAGCATGACATGCAGAATCGAACCAGACTGATGATTTAAAGCAGAGTTTCTCAGGACCTACTGCCCCACAGGTTGTGGATGTAGTTTCATCATCCTTATGGTTTTATCTTCATTACAAAATGTACATTTACCTGTGTCATGCTTCCTAAAAGCCACGGAAGACAATCTGTCCTTGACAGGTGGCGTTAGAGGCAGTAAGGCCCACTTCCCCATACAGAAGCTCAAGAGGGACATTTCACTATTGGCTACATAAAAGAATAACAATAACACATTTTATTTATAGAGTTTATATGTTTGTTCTTTGTGTCGAGTTAATGTAGGATGTGATGTAAGGTGCTGTTCTGCTGCAGAGGATAAAAGAATATAAAGAAGTTGCTAGCGCTTTGGACCATACCACCGTTAGAATTATAAAACACCTGCAGGTGAAACTCTACTAACATCAGTCTGTTGGTGGTAAATGTTTTGGTTTGGAGTCGTGATCGTCAGAAATCCCTGGTCGTGGGGCTTTTCAATGACCTCAAATAGGTGCTGTGTTTTTCAGTGTCCCAATGCCTGCCCATCAGGCCTGAGTGGACATGCTGGACTCCCTGGGATGAAGGTAAGTTCACCTTTAGTGGCACCTGAAGATTAACTGCATTTCCCATTTTCCTGCTGCTGATGTTTTACATTTTTCCTACAGGGCCACAAAGGGGCTAAAGGGGAATCAGGTGAGCCCGGACGACAAGGACACAAGGTATGTGATGATGCTGAACAGGTGATAAACAAAACAAAACTAATGCCTATATTTCAAATCTCGCCATTAATCTGCCATTATGTCCAACAGGGAGAGGAGGGTGAACAGGGACCACCTGGTGAAGTTGGCGCTCAAGGGCTACCAGTAACATAGTTCACCTTTGTCTCTAAATATAATATCTGGAGAAATATTTGGAAACAAACATATTAACTCTTCTCTATCTGCTGAGTAATTTTAGGGCCCTGGTGGATCAAGAGGCCTTCCAGGAATAATGGGCTCCAAAGGTGACAGGGTGGGTTTCAAAATAAAAAAGAGGAATCAAACCAGTCATCTGTGCAAGAAAATGAAAATTTTTTTCAGATGACAGCGCTTCATTCATGCATCTCTCCATAAACCTAACCTAGTTATGTGCCTAAAGATAAACTGGATGCAAAATTAAGATGCACAAGTAGATGAAAAAATAAATTGTAAATTTATTTATTCAACAGAAACAAGAGATTCTGGAAGAAATTCCTAGTTAAAAGAGAAAGAAAAAGTAGTTCTTTGTTCTTAGATACAAAGGAAGAAAACATGAGAAAAACAGGTTAATTTGGCTTTTTGTCTAATTCCCCAAACAGGGACCCCGTGGAAAACCTGGTGATGTGGGACCTCGGGGAATCCAGGGGTCACCAGTAAGTGATTGTCTCCTTATTCTGTGATCTTTGTTGTTTAAGACAAAATACTGATGAATAATGACATTTTTCAGGGTGATCCAGGACAGAGAGGAGTCACAGGTGAGATCGGGCCGAAGGGAGTACAGGTAAGAGCTGCAATCAGGATAAATGAGCTAAGACATGATGTAGTATATACTTCACATTTACCTTAGTTTTTCTCTTCTTCCACGCTGTTTCCACTGTAAACATTTCCACTGGGCCCAAGCTTTTATAATTCCTCTGTAATTCTTTAGGAAGTTTGTAGTTTTTACAGATTTTCTTGTTTGTTGTTTGTCAGGGTGACCAAGGACCCGTGGGAATCAGAGGAGTGCCAGGACCAAAAGGAGAGACTGTGAGCTCTACTTTACCCTATAAAAGCTGGAATTAGTTACTCATTAAATACAACTCTCTGTGTATTAATACATTATTACTTCCTAGTCTAGGCATCCATGACACCCTCGTGCTTTTCTCCACCGCCTTCCATCCTAACTTCTCTTTTTCTGTTTGTCCATCTTCCTTCTACCTTTGCACAAGTTTGTTTTGCAATAGTTTCTTTCTTTTAGTTCACAAATTTTACAATTTGGCCCAAACGTCATTATCAAAGAATATTTCTTTTCAACATCTCTACTCTAAATCCCTCTAATGTAAAAATTTTCTTATGAAATAACCCTTTTTTCAATGATAAAAGCAGCTCTTTATTCTCTCTCTCGTGTGACAGGGCCTCCCAGGTCCGGATGGTCGTGAAGGAATACCTGGGCTGCCCGGCTCCAAGGTAACCACTGTTTGCATTAACGTGTTACAAATATAGTATTAAAGTTTTCATTCTCCTGTTTGAAGCTGGAAACATGTCTGGTCTGATCTGTGCCCTGTCAGGAGCCAAACCCATCTTTAAAAATGAATTTAAACTTAAGTCCATCTGCTGATCAAATAGATTTAACTTCATTCTTAAAGAGAGCATCCATGTTTGATTATGGTATTGGTCCTAAAATAAGGGAAAGACGCATTGCACAGAGTTAAAGACCCTCACAAACAAATCCAGACACACACTAAGGTTCAATAGTTCAGTACTTTAAAATCTCAAGCTTTGGACCAACATTTGTGAGAATTACTGTTATAAAGTCTGAAGGAGAATGTTCCTTTTTTCCATCTCATACAATGTTTGTAAACTGGTTCTTTGTTAAAGACGCACTACAGAACTTGCAATTTTCCCAGAGATGCTCCCCCTTTCGTTGGCTAACCCGGCATCCATCTTGCATCCTACCTGTACAGTGAGCCCTGTCCAGCCAGTAAAAGACAGTCTTGACTCTCTCTCTCTCTCTTGTTCTGTCTCTTTCTCTCTTTCTTTTCCTCTCTTCTTCCAGTAACGTCTTCCTGTGTTTTTTTGCTGAATCAGTCACGGTCACAACGGCCGGTGTGTTGATATCCGTTTGCTAGCGTGTAAAGTGAAACTTGGCTGCAACGTCATGCAGTGCCCCAGATGGAAAAGTAGTGTAGTGGGTTTTTTCAACATCGGAACTCTGGTGGGCAGCAATGGCTCCAGAAATGTGCATGACAGATGGCACTGTGCCGTCAAACGAGTCCGGAACGCTGAGTTTTAAGGTCTGAAAGTTACGTAATGTGTCTTTAGGCTACAGTTTGGCTTTCTTTCTTGCCACAAGTTTTACGCTGTCCATGTGTGAAAATGATGTTCACTGTTCCCTGAACCACTCTTTCACAATCAAATACCATCAGGGAAGATGGAAGAACCTACTCATTCAGTATATTCAGGTATCAGCTGACCTCATTCTTTGGACACATTATGTTTCTGAGCCTTGACCTGAACCTTGACCTGACCAACAGAAGCAACCCCAGTGGTTTTCTTCTGGCTCCACAGCTGTTCAGTCCCTTGAGTCCCTTCACATTGTTCATGTGGAAATGTTCTTACTTTCACTATTAAAAGGTAGCTGTGATTTATACACGACCACAGGTAGTTTAAAGATGAGAAGCTGCTCCCTGCTTGTTAAATAACTTGCTGCGTATGAGACATCATCCATGCAGGAATCATTAGTTATCAGGGATATAAGGCAAAACTTAATTTCTCTAATGAATACTGATTTCATCTCAGTGGTTATTTTTTGTAGGTTGAATTTTGGGATAACTCCAAAACCCGTGAAGTGGTCAGTCTCCATCAGTATTCAGCCTCTGGTCCCTGGTCCTGGACCCTTTCCTTTCAGTTTTATTGAAACATGTTTCTTTTGAGTGATTCCCTTGTGTTTGCATTTTGACGTTCTTAAAAAACATGATTATTTTCAGGGTGTACCAGGAAAAAGTGGGGCTCCAGGTGATGCTGGTCCTCAAGGACTTCATGTAAGTGACCTCTGAGCCGTTGATTCATCAGTAACAGTTTGACATTTGGGTCAGAGTTTGATCATTGGAACATTTTTCTTTGTGCAGGGTTTACCCGGATCATATGGCCAAAAAGGACACATGGGTGTGAAGGTATGAACACATCAGGATAATTTAGTACCATGTGAGATGGTGAGAGCTACATTCACCAGATGGTTCTTTTTCTCCCTATGTTACCAGGGTAGTACAGGAGATCCAGGAGTTGTAGGACTGATGGGGTCTCCAGGGAAACAAGTAAGGGAAACAAACACATCCATCATTTTGCATCGTTCTTCGCTCTGCTGTTCAGTACATTAAACACTTTGATTATAACAAGTTTAAAGTAGGAACTCTTGAAATAAACGGCACCTGAATCATCCGATCTGGTGTCTTATTTGCTTTCAGGGTGAGCGTGGCGAGCAGGGAGTGGTGGGACCCGTCGGACCCAGAGGAGGACCCGTGAGTCTGAAATCCATATGGCTGTTTTTACTTTTACCTGAGAAGAAAAACCTCCAGCAGAACCAGAACCAGGGAGACGTTGAGCTCGGATGCTCAGATTTAACCTAAACTCTTCCCATTTTAGGGTGAACGTGGAGAGAGAGGACCCGATGGACCTCCAGGATCACCAGGAGCCAGGGTAAGACCTCAGAGACCATCTCTGTCCTACCAAAACAACCTCTTAACCAAACACAGAGAAATGACCACAGAGATCCTCAACCAGAGATTATGACCATTTCCTAAATCAGTAGAGGGATGTCTCCAATAAAATTTTGTCATTCTCAACCGATTTTCCTCAGACCTGTACAGCATCGACGACAGCCTGCCGTTCATCCTGAACATCCTGCTGGCCAACATCTTCGGCCTGCTCGGCATGCTGGTGGTGATCAGCTACGGCCTGCCCTGGGTCCTGGTGCCCCTGCTCCCCCTGGCCCTGCTCTACCACCGCACACAGCACTTCTACCGACACACGTCCCGGGAGCAGAAGCACCTGTGCAACCTCACCCTGTCACCCGTCTACTCGCACTTCTCCGAGACGCTGACCGGGCTCGGTACCATCCGGGCCAGCGGCCACGCTGCCAGGTGAGAGACAGGACCACAGATCTGCTGTTTGTCTTTCACTGAAGCACGTCGACACCCTCAGTCCTTGAAATCTAATTATTTACCCTTAAAACTCCACTAGATATCCCCTAAGGGCTTTCGCTTATATCAGGGGTGTCCAGCTCCGGTCCTCGAGGGCCACAGTCCTGCAGGTTTTCAATTTGTCCTCGCTCCAACACGCCTGACTCAAAAGAATGAGTCATTGTGCAGAACTTCACGGGTAGCTTGATTCATTTAATTTGATTCAGGTGTGTTGGAGCCGGAAACATTGAAAACCTGCAGGACAGCTGCTCCCAAGGACTTTGGACACCCCTGGTTTTAGATCAGTAGGAACAGTAGTAACTCCGTGGACTAAACTATGGACTTTAGGTCAGAGGAATCAAACTTGTTTTAGTTCAGTAGTCACATCTCCAGGGGGTCGGACCAGTAAAACAACAGAATAATAACTGGTGAATTCTAAAAAAAAAAAAAAAAAAAGTTTCCCCTTTGTTATCACATCTAATGAACTATCCCGTTAGAAAACCTTGTAAACAACCTGAAATTTTTGGAGAAAAATAAGCGCAATGATGTTTTGTTCCACATTTAATTTGTTTTCACTTTATTTTTATTGTATTTTTTTGTTAATAAAATAGGGTTAGGAACATTTTCTGTGTTTGAAGCCATCATGTGATGTGTGGATTGTCTCTGTGTCTCCAGGTTTGAGGATGAAAATGCCAGGCGGCTGGAGCAGAACCAACGCTGCCTGTTTCTTAGCAATGCTGCCATGCAATGGCTGGACATCCGCTTGCAGCTGATTGGTGTTGCTGTGGTAACGGGTCTGGGGGTGATTGCCATCATTCAGCACCAGTATAGTTCTGTAGATCCAGGTGAGATAACATCTGGATCTGGACGTATGTGGGATGTTTGTTAGCTGCTGTTACGTGAGATGATGTCTGCCTGCTGGATGTTCTGCTCAGGTTTGGTGGGTTTGTCCCTTTCCTACGCGCTGTCCATCACAATGCTGCTGTCCGGCCTCATATTCAGCTTCACACAGACGGAGATGCAGCTGGTGAGTGTGGAGCGAACACAGGAATACTCCACATGCCTGCCGACCGAGCCACAGCATCACAGCGCACAGGTCAGACCAGAAGCTGAGACTCAATAACAACAGGCCTCATGGTGACTTTTTTTTCCAGAATTCTTCATGTATCACGACTTATTTCCACGAATGGAACTTTTTTGTTCACAATAAATTAGACTCACACCCATAACCCATGTAAAATCCCTGCTTAGAAACACAGTGATTCCTAAATTATAAAAACAAACCCTGAGTCAGTAAAGATCTTTAATGATCAATGATCAACAAGAAAAAGAGAACTTTTTATTTAGGTAAACCTAAGGAGAAGAAAACTGTAGATAGGGAGGTCAGAGATGAAATTAGAAAGGCTAATTTAAGATGTAAGGACAAAACTGAAAGAAAAAACAGTGTAGCGGGGGCAGATCTCAGGGCGGCCTGGAAAGGTCTTAACTCTGCTTCTGAGAACACAGAAGTACGGATAAATAGTGTGAACAACAATGACCTGGCAGGTTCTTTAATTCATCTTTTACTCAGTTTGAAAGGACAGAACATTTCCATTCTTGGTGAGTCTCTCCGCCTCGCTCTGGCCTGGTCTTCAGCCTGATCTTATGATCACTCAGGACCAAGTCTTGAACCACTTTAAGGGAGTTAACATACGTAAAGCTGCAGGTCCTGATGCAATTTGTGGCCACACTTTACGTCACTGTGCAGTCCAGCGTAGTGAAGTATTCTCCTCCCTCTTTCGGTCATGTGCTTCTCTTGGCCGGATACCGACTCAGACCAAGCAGAAGAGAACTGAATGAGTTCAGGCCTGTTGCCTCAACGTCTGTTCTCTTTCAGAAGATAATTCGCAATGAGACTGTTTCTTTAGCTGCCCATTGGATCCTTTACACTCTGCTTACCAGGCAGGTGAAAGTGGATGATGTGAAGATTTTTATTTTGCAGTGTACGAGCATCTTGAAACGCCCATGTCCCGCACTAGACTTTTTATTGCTTTTTTCTGAGTTATTTGCTTTTAAATCAGATCTCATTGATGATCTTAAATACCCATCAGCTGCCTCTGAAGTCCCACAGGCCAAAAAGGCCCGGTAGGACTCCTTCTTCAGCTTGACGGCATCCCTTACTGCCGGTGTCCACCAACGAGTTCGGGGGTTACCGCCACGACAGGCGCCAACGACCTTACGGCCACAGCTGCGGCTGGCCGCCTCAACAATAGAAGCACGGAACACAGCCCATTTGGACTCAATGTCCCCCGCCTCACCCAGGACATGGTTGAAGCTCTGCCGGAGATGGGAGTTGAAACTCTTTCTGACAGGGGGCTCTGCCAGACGTTCCCAGCAGACCCTCACAACACGCTTGGGTCTGCCAGGCCTGACCGGCATCCTCCCACACCATCTGGAGATCAGGTGGTGATCAGGTGACAGCTCCATTTCTCTCTTCACCCGAGTGTCCAGGATATGCGGCCGCAAGTCCGACGACACGACTACAAAGTCGATCATCGAACTGCGGCCTAGAGTGTCCTGGTGCCAAGTGCACATGTGGACACTCTTATGTCTGAACAAGGTGTTTGTTATGGACAATCCATGATGACCACAGAAGTCCAACAACAAAACACCACTCGGATTCAGATCAGGGGGGCCGTTCCTCCCAATCATGCCCCTCCAGGTCTCACTGTCATTGCCCATGTGAGCATTGAAGTCCCCCAGCAGAAAGAGGGAGTCCCCAGAAGGAGTGCTCTCCAACACCCCCCCCAAGGACTCCCAAAAGGGTGGGTGCTCTGAACTGCTATTTGGTGCAAAAGCACAAACAACAGTCAGGCCCGTCCCCCCACCCGAAGGCGGAGGGAGGCTACCCTTTCGTCCACCGGGGTAAACCCCAACGTACAGGTGCCAAGTTGGGGGGCAATGAGCATGCCCACACCTGCTTGGCGCCTCTCACCGGGAGCAACTCCAGAATGGAAGAGGGTCCAGCCCCTCTCAAGGGCAGTGGTTCCAGAGCCCAAGCCATGTGTCGAGGTGAGTCAAACTATATCTAGCTGGAACCGCTCAACCTCGTGCACCAGCTCAGACTCCTTCCCCACCAGAGAGGTGACGTTCCACGTCCCTAGAGCTAGCTTGTGCAGCCGAGGATCAGACCACCAGGGTCCCCGCCTCTGGCAGCCGCCCAGCTCACAATGCACCCGACCCCTATGGCCCCTCCTGCAGGTGGTGAGCCCACGGGAGGAGAGGCCCATATCTCCCTTTCGGGCTGAGCCCGACCGGGCCCCATGGGCAAAGGCCTGGTCACCAGGCGCTCGCCTCTGTGCCCCACCTCCAGGCCTGGCTCCAGAGGGGGGCCCCGGTGACCCACATCCAGGCAAGGAAAACCTTGGTCCTTGTTTTTTCATCATCATAAGGGTCATCTGAGCCGAGCTTTGTCTGGTCCCTCCTCTAGACACCTGTTTGCCATGGGTGACCCTACCAGGGGCATACGCCCCCGACAACATAGCTGCTAGGATTGTCAGGACGCACAAACTCCTCCACCACGATAAGGTGGCGGCTCATGGAGGAGACTGTCAATGTTGAGGTGAGTTATCCAGTCAGGATGGCAAAACAACAAAAAATGCCCACCTGCCATCACTGAATATTGGAACCGCCGGTATGAGCTATCTGAGGCAAATGATGTCCTGTTAAAGGGAGAGAAAATAATCATACCACGCTCACTCAGAGCTGACATGTTGTCATGTATACATGCTGGACACTTGGGGATGGAAAAGTCTGAAAGGGTGAGAGATGTTTTGTTCTGGCCTGGAATGGGAAAACAAACAGAAGCACTGGTCGGATCGTGCAGCATCTGCCTGGAACGACACAACTTTTTATGTTATTTTTATTTTGTGATGAAAATAATGCACTACCTAAAAAATATGGTTTATCTATTCTGTGACTGAGTTTGTTTTGAAGGTTGCTTACATGTTTGAACATATTGCTTCACATTGTCACAGCTTGATAAAGTTGATTTAGTTATTTGTTATAAAAGAAAGGGGATGCAACATCCAGGGCATGTTTAGATCTAGTGGCAGATGCATTCTATGGGACGGAAGTGTTAATAAAAAAATACATACAACGTGATGGATGCATATATGTTGTCTCCTTGATTCCTGTAGGCTAAAAGAAATACTGCCAACAGAACAGAAATATTACGGTCTGCAGCCGTCATTTTAACCAGAGGACTTTTACAGGTTTAAAGGAACGAGTGATACCATCCATTTTCAATTTTCCTGAGCATCTTTGCAAAGTTAGTGTCATGACAATTTCTCATGTAATCCTAATATTTCACTAACACAATGGAGTCCCCTCTACATTATTATAAAACACACTTTTAGAAACGCTTCCTTTTTTTTTTTTTTTTTTTTTTTTTAACTTGTCTTGTCCAGCATCGTTGCAAACAGAATGATTGTCTGGCTGCTGTCTGGTGCTGGGCAATTTTACTCTATCAAGCAGGGATTTATACTACATGTATAAAGTCCCTCTTGATGACATGAAAAACTTTATTAAATCAGACTCTTAATGCTGGACTCGACCGGAGGGGACAGAGAGAGAGAGAGATAGAAAAGAAAGTAGAGAGAAGAGGGAGGGGAGAGAGAGGGACAGAAAGGGTGTGGGGAGTGCGGGTGGGGACTTAAAACATTATACAGAAAACCATGTAATCCATACTACTTGCAACATATATAGCTAAGATCATCCTGGCCAGTAGGTCATTACACAACTAGTTGATAATAGTAACAATAATAATAATCACAATAATAGTAATAATAATAATAGTAGTAGTAATAATAATAAGAGTAAGAGTAATAATAATAATAAGAACAGAAATAATAAAAAAAAAAGAAAAAAAAATATGATAATAGATATAAGTGAAACTGCTGTATTCAAGAACACGCGCAGAGAAACCTGTGTGGATGTGTTGGAGAACTCGGCCACACGGCGACGCAAAGACTGTGTGGAGACGTTCAGGAAGGAGTGACCATGCAGAGTGATCATGCAGATGCCACCTCACTTGAACAGAGGCCAGAGTCAGGCCAGCGGTCCCGAGACCCAGGCCACCAGCCCCCCCGTAGGCTACAGATCCCGACCGGTCCACAGAGACGACCACTCGCCCGCCCAGGAAGGCAGCAGCAGGAGACCCCAGCAGGAGCCGCCCCGCGGACACAGGGCACCGGCCCCGGCAGGCCGAGGCCAGCAGTCCCCGACCCCCCCGGGCACCGGCCGCCCGGGACAGACGGGGCAGAGGGCCCGGGCCCAGGAGCGCAGGGACACCCCCCACCCCCACAGGCCAAGGGCCAGCACGCCACCCGGGGGGACCCGGGCCGCCCAGACGGCCACCGCCAGAGGCCAGCCCCACACCCCAGCGCCCAGCCGCACACCCCGAGAACCAGTCCTGCCCCCCCCCCCCAGACCAACACACACAAACACACACACTCTCCTTCCACTCCTCCATTCATCCTCCCACACATACACCATCCAACCCTTACATACTCTGTCCTCCCACACACACACACCATCCTTCCACCATCCATCCTTCCACACACACACCATCCTTCCACCATCCATCCTCCCACACACTCACCATCCTTCCACCATACACTCTCCCACACCTACCCCATCCTCCCACACACACATCATCCCTCCACCACTCATCCTCCCACACATACACCATCCTCCACCTTCACACCTCCCACACACACACACACACACCATCCTTCCACCACCCATCCTCCCACACATACATCATTCTCCTACACATACACCGTCCTCCCTCTCCTACACCAAACATCCACCTTCACGTACCCCATCCTCCCACACACACACACACCATCCTCCCTCCCATACACCATCCATCCTCCTGCACACACACCATTCTTCCACCATCCATCCTCCCACACACTCCCCCTCCCTGCACCATACATTCTCCCACACATACCCCATCCTCCCCCACATACATCATCCCTCCACCATTCATCCTCCCACACCCACACCACCCCCCCTCCCACACACCACACATCCACCTCCACACACCCCACCCTCCCACACACACACACCATCCCTCCACCACCCATCCCCCCACACACACACCACTCTCTCCCCCCCCCATACACACACCACTCTCCCCCCCCCCCCCCCACATACACACACACACACAAACAAACACCATCCCCCCACCACCATCCTCCCGCCACCCCACGCCGCGGGGGGACAGCCCCAGCCAGGAGGCGAGGAGACACGAGCCAGGCCCCCACCCCCCCCCACCCCGCCCCAGTCCCCCACTCCCCACCCCCAAAACAGCACCTTCCCCCCAGGGCCAGCAGCCAAACCCCCCGGGACAGCCCGCCCACGCCCCGGGCCAACGCGACAGGCCACCCGGCCCGCCCCGCCCCCGGGCCATCCATGGAGACAGGGGCGCTTGAAGACCCCATCGCCCCTCCCTCCCCCACTAGTGAGGGAATATATTATGTGCTGTTTGCAATTAAAAAAAAGAGGGTTAAAATTGGGGGGCAGTAACTACATTGAGGAGGGGGTGGGGCCACCTGAGCAGTCCCACCCACCTGACCTCGCATGTTCCACCCCCCAAAACGTGTTTGTATGTTGCAAATGTTATTTGTGCTCAGTGACTAAGTGGAATTAAAAGCTGGGAGGCATGCTGCCGCTCGGCGAAGCAACGGGGCCACTATGATGACCCCCCCTGCCCCGCCCAGCGCAACAAGCACACCCCCCACGGCACTACCTGTGTATGTAGTGAAGAGTGGGGAGGGGAGGGGTCAGGAGATGTAGGTCCAGAGGGGGGTAAGCCTCCCCCCTGGAAGACGACCCGCCAGTGGCTTAGGGCGCCCCCGTCCCCCGCCGGCCCCGAAGGGCGTCACAGGCCCAGAGCAGGCACCCCAACCCAGGCACGCCACGAACCCCCCCAGGGGCCAGCCACCAGCCCAAGGGGCCACTTTCCTCTTTCTGAGTGGGAGGGGGGCGAGGCGAAGGAAGGGAACCCCAGGCCCCCGCCCCCAACACCCAGCCAGAAACGCTTCCTTTTGAATGAGCCCTTCAGTACATACTCGTACAAATTTCTCTGGTGTTGAATTCTATGTTTATTTTATTTTCTTTGACGTTGTGTTTACAAAGGTCTGTTTTATATTGGTAATGTGTTCTTTGGTACCTTTATCAGGTTCATTACTTGTTGGGCTTCACATCAAAAGTAAATGAGGGTTCTTTATTTTGTATCAAAATGGCGAGAGGGCTTGGGCTTATTTTGGTAAATGTTTAATTTAGGCAATCCATTTTTTAATGAGTGTTTTTCTTTTTTTGTTTTTTTTAAACTCATTCCTTTATTTTTATTTATTTATATTTTATATTATTCATATTATAAATATAACTCCATATATGAGCATCACCTTTATTATTTCTCTGAGGATTGTAGAAAAAATCAGTATGCATGTGGGTGTGTGTCTGAGAATGTGTAAGTGTATGAAATAAAATAATAAAAATAATGATCTGTTGTATTAGCGTTTGCATATATCTACAACCTTTCTTTTTTAATTTGATGTGTATGCATGTATGTATGTACAATTCTTGAGTTAAAGGGTTTTTTAAAGTGATCAATTCTTGGAACTCTTGCTGAGGACAAATAAAATAACATGACCTTTCTGACCACAGACCAAACATTTAAGCAAAATTTCACAAAAAAGATTAAAAATATGTGGAAAAAATAAGGTATACACAGTTCCTTCCAATTTAACTTTTTAAGTATTTAAATCATGATCATGATTGGTTTATTGATTTTATTATATAAACTTGGGTTTAAATTGTAGGACATGTTTTGTCCCAGTTCTCAAGAAATTATATATATATATATATATATATATATATATATATATATATATATATATAACCTAATAGTTGCTGGTGATTTGAATCCTGTGGAAGAGGAATGGCTCCATAGATTTCAATCAGCATTTCAGAATCACCACTACAATCCAATCCTCCTCAATGGTACTTGATCTGCTAGATTATAATTATTTAATTGATGAAGAAAGCTTTATATTGTTCTTAGATTTCTTTAAAGCCTTCAATACTCTTGAACATGAATTTATGTTTCGCACTTTAGATTCTTTTGGTTTTGGACCCAAATTTATAAATTTAATCAGAACTCTTTACAATTATACAAACAGTGTAATTTCACTACCATATGGCATCTCTTCTAGATTCTCCGTCAACAAATGAATTAAACAAAGTTGATCTATTTTTCCTTTACTTTTCATCACTGCAACAGAACTGTTATCAATCCATATAAAACATTAAGACTTTGGTAAACTTAATATTTTAGGCAAACAGCTGGATATTACCCAGCTAGCTGATGATACAGCCATATTCATGAAGAACAGCTGTCAAATACCAGAAATCCTTCAATCAATTGACTGTTATTCCAAGACCTCAGGTTTGAAGCTAAATCTTAAAAAATGTGAATTATTGCCAATACATGATTCCTCTCAGACAGTTATTCACAACATTCCAGTTAAATCCGTTGTAGTGACTATGGCCTTCAGCCACTCAGCTGGGTGAGGGGAGAGATCCGTTTGTAACGCGCTTCCATAAACAATCCAAAAGCCGCTGTCCAAGTTGGGTGAAGTTCCCGTTTATTTTCCAAGCTATGTGTTGATAATGGGTCACATTTATGATTGAAATAAAAAGTGCCAATAACAAAAATGTGATAGCGGTAAAACGGTGTCATTCTCCCAGACCCAGGCTAATTAGAAAAACCCCACATCACCTGTGGCTGTCATTTATTACACCTGATGCGCCTCTTTACTGCCACCCAGTGTGATAATACAAACCAAAAAATGCAAGCGACACAAAAACAACAAATGGCTCCTACATCCGTAGTGAAATATCTCCGTATTTACATCACTAAAGATACAAAGTTAATGGAGTAGGCTAATAAAACTTCTGGAAAACTCTGTTTAAATATGTGGTCCCAGCATGATATTTCTATTTTCAGTAGAGTTTTTATCACAAAAATGTTTGTCTGTCCAGCATATTCTGTGCCCTTCCCTAGACTTGCAATTAAAGCTATAAACCAAGCTAATTTTAACTACATATGGAAAAACAAGACACACTATGTCGGGAAAGCAGAACGATCACAGAGAATGAGGACGGAGGAATCTTTCCTGAATAATGAAAATAGCTTTTGGTATCATATTCCCTCAAAAATCTTTATGGAATTAGGAGGTATTAATTTCCTCTTAAAATGTGATTATGATCTTAAGAAATTGCCCATCCACCTTTCAACTTTTCATCATCAAGTCTTACTATACTGCAAAATTATATTTAAGCACAACTATAGTCGCCACAACACCCCAATCTGGAACTCCCGATGTGTATTATTTAGGAAGAAATTTTTATTTTACAAGAACTGGCTTGATCAAGGTATCTGGTCAGTGGTACATATCCTTGATGACACTGGAAAGATTTTGACTTTTGATTCTTTTAGTTCTAAGTTTAGCATACATGATAGAAAACAATACAATACATTAGTTAAAGCACTTCCTCAGCCTTTGATTTTTTATCATTTAATTTACTCATAAACAGTGTTACTGTACAGCTTCCTTCTCTACTCATGGATAGACATCTATCTCTCATCCAAATCTGCCCAACACCTTCATGCGTTAGCTTTTTGTCAAAGAACTTCATCCCATATCAGCTAGAAGAAATGTATTTTACAACAGCCAAACTGGGCAAACTAAATATATAAAATTAACTGTTGCTCCAAAAGTGAAGGAGCTTCACTTCAAAACTGTTAGTGACATCTACCCCTCCAGGGAATTTTTGAGACTTCGATTTGATTATGAAGAGAACTATTGTACCTTTTGTGAAAATGAGATTGAGACAGTTGATCAATTATTTTTTGATTGTATAATTGTGAATGGTTTCTGGGATGACTACTTTTTCTGGTGCTCTTCTAAATTGGCATCTCTGCTTAATTTGGATAAAAGCACAGCTTTATTTGGAGCAATTCTGACTGAGCTTGCAAGATCTTCTTTCAGTGTGTTGTTATTACTTTGGAAATTTTTCATCCACAAAACTAAATATTTGAAAACAATACCAATTTTTAATGTTTTCCATAAAGAACTATGTTTTTCTTTAAATCACTTTAATTTATGAAGAAGAAAAATGGCATAAAACTGTATAATTTTGTACAGGACTGTAAACGTAATGAAAACCCCTGGTATATAAGTGTTTTGTGTGTGTGTGTGTGTGTGTTTGTTTTTGTGTAATCATTATGGTCCATGTAACTTTGCTTTCAGTATATATTTAAATGTTGTTGCTGTAATGTCTCTGCTGCAAGTGAATAAAGTTAAGGAAAAAAAAAACTTGATGGCGCTGTTGTCACGATCTGACGTCATCAACGTGTGCCATCAACACGCCGAAGGGAGCAGCATTCACGACCTTTCAAAGGTCTTAAAATATAAGAGGCTATAAATGTAGGAAAGTAGGCAAACATGGAAGCAGGCAAAGTTGCTAAAAGCAAATGTAAATCACAATGAGTTTGATAAAAACAACTTTGAAAACTAGTCAGTAGCAGTATAATGAAGCATGATAAGTGTCATGGTATCCTTTGGATGCATGAAGATTGGCCAAGGAAAATACTTGTTTTGTACTACATTCTACACACAACCCTAATTTTGTTTATTTACCTAGTTCAGTGGATGTGATTATTTTTCCTTTCTGTCAAAAATTCCATTGGAAGATCAACAGTGAATTTAAATTGAAATCTTGCTTATTCTTCTGTCACATTGTTCTTTATTTGCCCCAAACACACATTAGTCCAAAGATGTTCATTCTGTCTTCTGATTAAATCATGCAAAGGTTCCTTTTTTGAAGACACTTCATAGCAGCATCACGTGGCCCTTGAGAGGAAGTAGCTGAAACATGTCACAGTAAAAGGCCATAGAGCTCATTCCTGTCTTACAAGAAGTAACCTTTGCATGACAACCACGCCATGTACTTCTTTTAACTGCTTCCCTTATATACTGTATGTTCCTGGGTTACAAAGATTGGCCAAAACACCAAATACATAAAAAAGTGCTGGGCTGCATTGCTGTTTCAAGATTTTTCATTATTGTCCCCCCAGTGTGTTTTTTGAGAGGGAATAAATGCGAGTCGTAGTTTTTTTTTTTTTTTTTTAACTTGTCCTGTCCAGCATCATAGCAGCAAAATGATAATCTGGTTTCTGTATCGTGCTGAACAAATTTGCTCTGCCATGGGGAGGCCTATGGGTAAGGCTCCTCTTGATAATGTGATTAATTTATTTATTTATTTACTTTGAATCACGGAATCTATGTAATCTTGCTGGACCTGACCGGAGGGGACAGAAAAAGAAGGAAAATAGCAAAAAGAGCAAAAGGGAAAGAAGAAAGGAGACAAAAAGATCACAGACAGAAGGAAACGACCTTCAATCCACACCATCACCAGACAACAAACTGTTACACCTGTACATGAACACACCAGAAAATTTCCTACAACTTTTACAAAAACAAAAACAGAAACACACACACACACACACACACACACACACACACACACACACACACACACACACACACACACACACAAAAACCCAGAGCTGCTAGTCATTAAGAGTTTTTAAATAATAACCAAATCAAAAAGTCATAACAGCGACCAGATACTAACTCACAGGAAAAATATAAAAAAAAAGAATTTTCTCCTAGTATTAAAACCCACTGGACAACTCAGTGACTGTGTCAGCATGCAGAGGATGAGGAAGAGGAGTGATCAGTGATGAAGAGTGGTGAGTGAGATCGAGCAAATGCGACCACGCCTCTGCGGAGGTCAGAGGCAGACCAGGGCCAGAGGCCCGGGCCCTCAGCAGCAGACCCGGAGCACCAACCCAAGCCACCCCACGGTCTTGGGGCACAGGTCCCAGTGGTCCCAGTTTTAACTATTTAAATGGTTTTTGTACAGTGTTCTTGGATGTTTTGAAAGGCGTTTTTAAATAACATCTATTTTTATTATTGTTATTATTATTATTATTATTATTATTATTATTATTTTGAAGGCAGGAAGGAGAAAAGAGGTGTGTGTGGAGTCCTTAAAGATTCTGTTTGCCTTTGGTAGGCAGTGTTGTTGGTCCAATTCCCCTACAGGTGGCAGTGAGAGTACAGTATATATATATATATATATATATATATATATATATATAAAACAGCGTTATGCATTTTAAAGAAACATGAAAAGGCCACATTACACTGTACTCAACAGATTTAAGTTTAATTTAAGTTCGTGACATTTATTATTATGACAACATACCAAGATCTGATTCGATTTTAAAAGAAATATGCAAATAGTCTATTGAGTCGTATTGGGAACCAAAGTGAAGATATCTCATCTTGGAGGAGCATAAAGACAAAATACAAAGAATGGAAGCAAAATTATTATAAGGAGGAAACGCACATGCTAAATAAATGCTTAAAAACTCGAATAAGAGCACTGTCGACCTGTAGAACAAAATCAATCGTGTGGAAAATTCTAACCTACAACTCCCAGAATGCCTTGTTGCGGCAGCTCTCACGTGATATCTCGCGCCACATGACTCTTGTTACAACGAGCAAACATGGCGGATGTAGAAGCAGCGAAATCTCTGAGCAGTCTGCTGAACGGAATAGCCCAGATAGTTTATTATAACAACAGCGAAATCACAGAGGAGCTGCTGAAAAATGAACTTTATTCCGACCTGTCGCAGGAGGAGTTCAAGGCTTTACACGAGAAAATGAAAAGCCTCTTAAAGGTAAAACACTTGGTAACGGCAGTAACCTTTAACCGAGTAGAAGTCCACAGCTTCTGGTCAGTGTTCCTTTCTGTACATCAGATTTCTGTTGTTTTCTGGACAAAATCGATGTCTTTGTGTATGTGTTATTATTGGTGCATTATGACCTCCGCTAATGATCTCACACATTCTCGCAAAGGAAGACTTTGAGAGTTGTTCATGCATATGACGGCTAAGCCGGTGTTCTGTCAGTTTAGCATACATTGTCAGATCAGCATACGCATAGTGCAAACTAACTGCAGATAACCCTAACCCTAACCTTAACCCTAACCCTAACCTTAACCCGCATGCGCATTAACGTAATGTATGCTACTCTGATGCGTATGCTAAACTGACAGAACACCGGCGTTGATGTGGCGGCCATATTACCACAGGAAGCGCGCGCACTCATAGCATTGTTTTAATGGTGCATGAACTTTATTAATACCCAGAACTAGCTCAGTTTTATAGCGATTTTCTAAAGGTTTGCTTAATAAAAGCAATTAGTGCCAGAGATGTAGCTATGACAACGCATACTTATAACTAATGACTCTTAAGCATTGATAATACAGAATGACATGATATCTATCTATCTATCTATCTATCTATCTATCTATCTATCTATCTATCTATCTATCTATCTATATTAAAAAATTGAATTATTACATGTTTAGTTTAAACATGTAGTAGTAATAATAATAATAAATAATAATAATAATGGTTGGAACTTGCTGATGCCTGGTGAATGAGCCGCTCTGCTGCTCTGATGAGCCTTCTCATTGAGAACACACCTATTTATTTCAATGTGGTACTTTTACTCCTCTGCTGCTATTTTACGAAAGGATTTTTTAATCATTATCCATTTATTCCTGCACATCTCTCCTGTTGCCAGCAGGGGGCAGCACTTACATAAATTTCATGGTGGACTTCACTGCTGATGAGCAGCGTGATGTTGCCTCAGTATAAAATGAGCCAAGAATAATTACAGGAAAAGTGGGAAAATGTACAACATCCAGTTAAAATGATAAGAGATGTGTCTGTCTGTGTGGGGGGATTTGTTAAGGACATTTTTCTCTTTTTAACTGGATGCTGATATTTTATTATCTGGAAATGTGATGATTTAGAGCATATTTGATTAAATAAATAGGTTCTTTCTGGTTTTGTGTGTATGTGTGTGTTTTGATGTAAAAAATTAATAAGACAAATTGCAAATATAACAAAAAACTCAAATGAAAAAAGATAAATGTTATAACAGTTATTGTTTTATTTATTTATAATGTCCCAAATTGTTTGTCATTGTATAAATTAAGACTTATAAATTTAGTAAATTGATAATTTTATAATTTTGGATTCTGTAGCTTCAGTCTTAAAAAAATATAAATACAAGAAATGTTTACCAAATAAGGTCTCTGTTTTGGCTTCTTTTCTTGTCTACACGTATTTATTTATGAGTCCATAGATTTTAAGCTCCCTAAGTGATAAAAACAGTATTTTTTTTATCTGTTGTGGCTCCAGTTGATTCACTTGTTTCTTTGTCCTAAAAAACAAACTCCTGTAATGTAAAAATAAATAAATACATACATAAACGACCATCTAACAATCAGACAAGCATACTTTTGATCTCACCCGTCCCAGCAACACTGCAGCTAACATATTAACTCTGAAGCCCTTTTCACACGTGGTGTTCACCTTCGTGACACACAGAGACGTCTTCATCAACTCGCTGGTTGCCCCTAATTCCTGCATACCAACCAGAGGGAAGTCAGCAGAGTATAAATGTGTGCTTTCACTCACACAATCAGCTGCACTCACAATGTTTACAACACAAACCTTAAACCAGCTCTACAGATTTCACTCTTTTACTGCCCCAAAACTGGCTGCAGTTTTATTTCATTAATATGGCTTTTTCTGATTCTCTTTATCTAAAGTTGAATTTTTCATGTTTCGTACAAAAAGCTTTTTTTTTTTATTTCGCGTGTGTCGACTTTTTATTCTTTTTTTTCTGCTGTAGATTTATTCAGAATATGGTTAGAATATTTAGTTGGAGGCCTTGTGTATATTTTAATGCTCCATTTACTTTTGTGCGTTTTATTTACTAAACAAAATATCCTAGTAAAACATATATGGTCAAAACCTTTATGTCTAAAACTTTACATGGCAGAAAAACTCTTAACTGTGGAATTGGAGATCTCCAGCTTTGTGTAATACCCTCCCTCATCCTCCTCTTTCTTTCTCCCTCAGTCCATTGCCACCGCAGACATGGACCATGCCCAGCTGGAGGCCTTCCTCACAGCTCAGACCAAGAAGCAGGGTGGCAGTGGGGTGAGTGCTGAGCAGACTGCCGCCCTCTCTCGTTTCTGGAAGAACCAGCGGGTTCGGGTTCGGGAGAGCCTGCTGGCTCAGAGCCGCTGGGAGCCCAGCCTGAAGGCCCTGTCCTGGAGGGTGGACCTCCAAGCAGCCAACAGTCGTGGGGAGACAACTGACAGTGGCCCCGTCGCCCTAGTAGAGCTGGAGCTTGGCAAAGCTGGACAGGTAAAAGTAACGGGCAGCTGAGAATATAAATGCAGTAAACTGCAGCCTCTCGGTTCTCCAGCCCCACATGTAAATGTAAAGAGGTGTTAATAAATACTGAATTAAGATTTGTGGTTTCAACTGGAACAGAGTGAGGCGGAGTAAATATTTAGCCCCTAGACCAGAGCATTAGAGGCTATTTGACTGGTTGAATAAACACTACTCTTTGATCCCCAAAAGAAAAGAGGCACCTTATCAACGCAAAGTAGAGTCATGATAGGGCTGAACAATAATTCAATATCAGTATATATCACTATATATATATATATGTGTGTATATATGTGTATGTGTATATATATATATATATATATATATATATGTGTGTGTATATATGTGTATGTATATATATATATATGTATGTATATATATATATATATGTGTATGTGTGTGTGTGTATATATATATATGTGTGTATATATGTGTATGTGTATATATATATATATATATATATATATATATATATATATATATGTGTGTGTATATATGTGTATGTATATATATATATATATATATATATATGTATATATATATATATATATGTGTGTGTATATATGTGTATGTATATATATATATATATATATATATATATATATATATATATATATATGTGTATGTGTGTGTGTGTATATATATATATATATATATATGTGTGTATATATGTATATATATATATATATATGTGTGTATATATGTATGTATATATATGTATATATATATGCTTAATATTTTAAAATGCTTTTTGAAGAGAAGTTTTGTTTACAGAACAGAGACTTTATTTTCTATCATACTTATTGTGTTTGGTTGTGTTTGCTTTTCATTCATTAATGAGACTGAGTCCGTTCTATTTATTGTTTTTGTTTTGTTGTTTTAAATTTCTTCCAGATCCAGTGTAAAATGTTCTTTAGAAATGAAGGATTATTGATCTTTGAAAGGGGTTATTTGTATTATTATGGCATTGTTATTGTATTAGTTGAAAATGGTTTCAAAGTGACAACATTTTCTCTTATCACGATAATTTGTGAGAAACAGCTGAATTTGTTATGGTGTATGTGGAACAGAAATGGAGAGAAACATACCAAAGGATTTATTCAAACGCACAAGGAAAGCAGGAATCATATAGTAAGTAATTCAAACAGCAAGTTGTATAAATAAGTAATGAAGTGGAGATTTGTGTCCGTTCAGGTCTTCAGGTTGTTGGATATGAACCTCTGTCAGGCTTATGAGCACGACGTGCACACTTGCTTATTGGTGCAGCTGTCCAGCCATCATTTATTTATAAGTGGCGTGTAATGACCTTGTACGGCCGTCAGACGCCTCGGACAGCGAGCAGAAAGTGGCTCCATGCTTGGACTATGACACAGACATCATCCCACCTTCTGGTATGTTTTAATCAAATATCGTCTTTCTTCTTTTTGCCATCTCTTGCAGGACTCAGAGTTTCTGTGCCTGGAGTTCGATGAAGCCAAAGTGAACCAGGTGCTGAAGAAGATGGCAGACATCCAGGAGAGCATTGACAGAATTGTTCACCGTACTTGAAATGAGACTTTTTAAAAGACAGTGGACGGAGTCTTGCTGCAAACTAGTGTTTCCTTGAGTCTTCATCATCTTCCGGCCTGCAGACTGGATCCAGTCACAGATCACTCTGAAGGGACTTGTTATTTAACCAACCGCAGTGAAAAAGCTCTGTCTGTGTGTAAACACACACCTGAACAAATGAGTGACTAATAGCTGATAGAAGCATGAACTCCATCAGGTGCTGTAGCTGCTGTGGAATAGTGGTTCCTCCATGCTGTACAAAAACGGCTTAAACATAAACTAACAAACATCAGTTTAGCTGGTATAATAAACTTTGTCGTTTTTCTCTTTAACATTTGGATAAACAAATTTACAATTATACTTATAAGCAGTGAGACATGTTAAAACACTGAAAGGTAACAGATGTGTGAGGCAGCTTTCCATTGCAGGTGTAAGGATCACAATATAAAATACAAATTAAAAGGAACAAAAGAAGAAGCAGAACAATGTTGTAATATTAAAACACATCTGCTCAAACACGGCGGGATTCTTTCATTTCAGGATTTCTTGGAAGATGGGCCCGCTTCATTCCAGCTTTTGGAAGTTTGTCGGCTTACTACGAGATCTGGTGATGTGATTGTAGAGCTTTACAACAACAAAGACAAACATAAGTCGATTTGAAAAGTTGGAAACTAAATGCACAGCTCAACTTCATTTACATGAGATATTAAATCCATATTAACATTACAAAATATACAAATTACCAACACGAGCAGCTGGTAACACTAGCAGGTGTCTACAGGAGCAGCTGCCAGTGAGCGGAGATGTGATGTTCCAACCATGTAAACCCAAGCATGCATTTTAAGTTAACGCTGCAAAGTGGGAGGGGCCTGTAGAAGTAGGCGGTGTGGAAGCACGAAGCCACTGGAGTGAGAACATGCTTGCAGGATTAGAGGCTTAAATCTTTAGCTTGAAAGTTGGGACGTAAATATAATTTATGATCCCACATCTGCATAAATATAACAGTTGTCCAAATTAAGGTCTCTTCTGGTCCTTCTCCCACCTCATGTATGACCTGTAGACCGGGGTCTCTTCTGGTCCTCCTCCCACCTCATGTATGACCTGTAGACCGGGGTCTCTTCTGGTCCTCCTCCCACCTCATGTATGACCTGTAGACCGGGGTCTCTTCTGGTCCTCCTCCCACCTCATGTCTGATCTGTAGACCGGGGTCTCTTCTGGTCCTCCTCCCACCTCATGTCTGATCTGTAGACCGGGATCTTTTCTGGTCCTCCTCCCACCTCATGTCTGATCTGTAGACCGGGGTCTCTTCTGGTCCTCCTCCCACCTCATGTCTGATCTGTAGACCGGGGTCTCTTCTGGTCCTCCTCCCACCTCATGTCTGATCTGTAGACCGGGGTCTCTTCTGGTCCTCCTCCCACCTCATGTCTGATCTGTAGACCGGGATCTTTTCTGGTCCTCCTCCCACCTCATGTCTGATCTGTAGACCGGGGTCTCTTCTGGTCCTCCTCCCACCTCATGTCTGACCTGTAGACCGGGGTCTCTTCTGGTCCTTCTCCCACCTCATGTCTGACCTGTAGACCGGGGTCTCTTCTGGTCCTCCTCCCACCTCATGTCTGATCTGTAGACCGGGGTCTCTTCTGGTCCTCCTCCCACCTCATGTCTGACCTGTAGACCGGGGTCTCTTCTGGTCCTCCTCCCACCTCATGTCTGATCTGTAGACCGGGGTCTCTTCTGGTCCTCCTCCCACCTCATGTCTGATCTGTAGACCGGGGTCTCTTCTGGTCCTCCTCCCACCTCATGTCTGATCTGTAGACCGGGGTCTCTTCTGGTCCTCCTCCCACCTCATGTCTGATCTGTAGACCGGGGTCTCTTCTGGTCCTCCTCCCACCTCATGTCTGATCTGTAGACCGGGGTCTCTTCTGGTCCTCCTCCCACCTCATGTCTGATCTGTAGACCGGGGTCTCTTCTGGTCCTTCTCCCACCTCATGTCTGACCTGTAGACCGGGGTCTCTTCTGGTCCTCCTCCCACCTCATGTCTGACCTGTGGACCGGGGTCTCTTCTGGTCCTTCTCCAACCTCATGTCTGATCTGTAGACCGGAGTTTCTTCTGGTCCTCCTCCCACCTCATGTCTGATCTGTAGACCGGGGTCTCTTCTGGTCCTCCTCCCACCTCATGTCTGATCTGTAGACCGGGGTCTCTTCTGGTCCTTCTCCAACCTCATGTCTGATCTGTAGACCGGGGTTTCTTCTGGTCCTTCTCCCACCTCATGTCTGATCTGTAGACCGGAGTCTCTTCTGGTCCTCCTCCCACCTCATGTCTGACCTGTAGACCGGAGTCTCTTCTGGTCCTCCTCCCACCTCATGTCTGACCTGTAGACCGGAGTCTCTTCTGGTCCTCCTCCCACCTCATGTCTGACCTGTAGACCGGAGTCTCTTCTGGTCCTTCTCCCACCTCATGTCTGATCTGTAGACCGGAGTTTCTTCTGGTCCTCCTCCCACCTCATGTCTGATCTGTAGACCGGGGTCTCTTCTGGTCCTCCTCCCACCTCATGTCTGATCTGTAGACCGGAGTCTCTTCTGGTCCTCCTCCCACCTCATGTCTGATCTGTAGACCGGGGTCTCTTCTGGTCCTCCTCCCACCTCATGTCTGACCTGTAGACCGGGGTCTCTTCTGGTCCTTCTCCAACCTCATGTCTGATCTGTAGACCGGGGTCTCTTCTGGTCCTCCTCCCACCTCATGTCTGATCTGTAGACCGGGGTCTCTTCTGGTCCTCCTCCCACCTCATGTCTGACCTGTAGACCGGGGTCTCTTCTGGTCCTCCTCCCACCTCATGTCTGATCTGTAGACCGGGGTCTCTTTCTGGTCCTCCTCCCACCTCATGTCTGATCTGTAGACCGGGGTCTCTTTCTGGTCCTCCTCCCACCTCATGTCTGACCTGTAGACCGGGGTCTCTTCTGGTCCTCCTCCCACCTCATGTCTGACCTGTAGACCGGGGTCTCTTCTGGTCCTTCTCCCACCTCATGTCTGATCTGTAGACCGGGGTCTCTTTCTGGTCCTCCTCCCACCTCATGTCTGACCTGTAGACCGGGGTCTCTTCTGGTCCTCCTCCCACCTCATGTCTGACCTGTAGACCGGGGTTCTGGTGCGACCCCTGTAAGCGTCCATCATTTTAAGTGGCTGTTATAGTTTATAAACTAACTCTAAATACATTTCAGTTTTATTTGTTCACTCGTGAATAAAATGTGATCCTTCAGCCAAAGTTCCTCAGAGCTGAACTTGTTTGCTCTGGTTTTTCTCTGGGAAGAGGCCAAGAGTCAATGACCCTGATTGGATTTATAGTCCGGCAATAAAAGGCTGGAACAACCTTCGATAATAATTAATGACTTCAGGTTTTCAGTCATGAAGCGTTGGACTATAAAACCTGGTTGAGGTCAGGGTTTCACCTTCAGCTACGAGACAAACGGCGACTCCTCCACCGGGAGAATCATGAGGACATTTCTCTCTGCTTCGAAGTGTTTGTTGAGTTTAAGGAAGTTAAATAAGATAACGGTGAAAAGTGTTTGATTCAAACCTCGATGATTTTAATCATTTCATCCTGCATCATCTGTAAGTGTAAAGTCTGCTTGTCATTTCTGTTAATGGTTTACTTCCTGCAGAGGACTGGACGGTTTATGGTGGAGGCCGAGGGGCAGCTTTGATAAGAAAGAGAGAGAGAGAGAAAAAGAGACGTATTAAAGGGAATATCCATCCAGATCAAACTGACGACACGTCTTCTTTGCCTTCATTTCGCCAGGAGCAGAAAAGCTGAAAGTGGCTCTAATCTGGCATCCCGCTGGCATCCCGCTGGCATCGCTGAGCCACGTCAGCCTGGTGTAGGATGAATCTGATTTTCAGATTGAGATCAGAGGGAAGCCTGAAAGGCCAAAAGTTAAATCTTCATGTTATGTAAAGGTTAACCGCAGCTGTGTTCATTTCAGTTATTTTTTACTTTCAGTTGAGCCACACAATGGAAGCATCACGTTGGCAGATACACTTTTATAGTGATGTCACATATGATCTGTTCCTTTTTTATTTGAATAAACATGAAGAGGTGGTATCGTAAAGAAAACGCACTGTACTCTCAGGATGTGCTCACGCTGATCATCCCGTCTGGGTATTTTAACATTGTGATTCAGATTGGAAGAGACTCCAAAACACTTTACAACATCTGAACCTTTTCTCTTCTAATTATTTTAAATCCATTCAGAAAAATCTGGAGATGCATTCACTGACCTGCCGCTGCTTTGTGTTCATTTTCATATTGCTTGAATTTTGCTTTTTATTGTAACTGTCTCTTGTTTGTGGGTCGTGTTGTTGCTTTTCCTCTGCCAGGTCTCCCTTAAAAAAAAGAGCTCTGTAATCTCAATGGGACCTTCAGACGAGTTAAATAAATGAATTAATAAATGAATAATAGACTGAAAAGGGGGAAAAATGTTTGGTTCTGTTTAGCCTGTGGCTTCGAAGTCTCTGGATCCACCTCTGAAAACACCCACAACTCAGTCCAGCATCAGCGTACAGACGACCAAATGCTAACCTAAATACTGTTAACTGACCTTCTCTTGGATAAACATGGGAAGTCCAGGGTTCAGTAAATGCAGCACGTAATGTACTTCTATATGTTGTTCTGCATCATGTCTTCCCTGTTCTAGATCATAAAGCAGCATTCATACAGCATCATCTCACCAACCGTCTCCATGGTGATGATAAAACCACCAGATGTGACAACAAAAACTGAACAGAAAACATTGATGAAGAAACAGATCAAGCTGATGATCTGGATAAAAGCATTTTTCTTTTTTATCCAGTAGAAGTGTTGAAAGTCACACCCAAAGTAAACAAATGTTGATAAAATATATTAATGGCTGTTTGTTCTACAAATGTTTTCACTTTATTTTTATTTTTTACCTCAGATGACCACTTCAGTTGTAATAACCAGTTCACTTTTCCCAAAATCTGTACGTTTTCCTGGTCAGTGCCCCTGCCCACCCCCATGAAAACGTTTCTAGACCCGCCCCTGTATAGATGAAGTATAAATACTTTCTACCACCAGTCAGCTACTTTCTTATTGAGGAGATGTGCATCGCAGAACCTGTTCATGATTTCTGTCATCCCATTCATGATCAGACCTGTGTTTCCAACATCTGCACCGCATCAATGATTCTGAAAACACACATCTTGCTTCCTTTTGCTGTTTCACCCTCACTGGATAGTTCAGGGCTCTTGAGCCACATGTGGCTCCTCACCCCGTCTGCACTGGTTCTAGGAGAAAATATGAGCGTAATTCTGCGTGGACTGATTCATTGCCATCAACAGGTTTACATGTTTATGCTGAGAAGTTAGCAAACAACAACAACAAAATGAATGAAAAACATTTCCACAGAAAGTGGAAATGAGTGAGAGAAATCTATTTCAGAATGTGTGAGCAGCATAAACATAGTTTAAAGAAGTGGATCAAGCCTCCAAACTCAGCCAGGTGCAGAAAACCTTCCACAAAGGAGAACATCAGAGCACCTTTTCCTGATCTAAAAAAACAGCCAAAATTATTCAGAAAATTTAAAATATATTTCTCTCTTCAAAAACTGAAGAACAAATGACCACAAACATCAGCAACACATGACTCATAAAAGCAATAAAACGTTAACAGTTGTGTTTATTGTAGTTTTGCTTTGCACAGGGATCTCAAACTCCCATATGAGTTAAGTCCTAAACAGTGAATCAAGTGTGTTGAAGCAGGGAAACATGTAAAACTTGTGGCCCGGGTTGTGTTCCCTGTTGGGCATATGGTAAAACACTGCAGACCCATAGCTGAAAGTGACCAGTCCAGCCTACACAGTGGTCACCAGCCTACACAGCGGTCACCAGCCTACACAGCGGCCACCAGTCTACACAGCGGCCACCAGTCTACATAGCGGCCACCAGCCTACACAGCGGTCACCAGTCTACACAGCGGCCACCAGCCTACACAGCGGCCACCAGCCTACACAGCGGTACCCAGCCTACACAGCGGCCACCAGCCTACACAGCGGCCACCAGCCTACACAGCGGTCACCAGCAAACCGCATTAACAATGAAAAGTATAAAATCCAACTAAAAGCTGCTGCTATCAGCACGTTTCATTCTTCAGCAGATTTGGTAAAACAACTTTTGGGTGAGCCGGTGTGAACCACGCGCCGCTACTTTCCTCCTCAGGTGAACAATAAACAGCCGATCAGCTGATCACCCACAGCCGGTGTGATGACCACGGCCTGAGAGGAAGAGGAGGAGGAGGAGGAGGAGGCTGCGCTGCGATCAGAGGAAACTAGAGCCGCGACGTTGGCGCAAACTACGGAAAAAGTTTAGGAAAAACCAGCAGGACAAGCGCGGGTGTGACACACCCTCATCCAGCACGGACCCACGGTTAGTTACGCCCAGATCCTTCCACCCCTGTGCGGGGATTTTCCTTCTCTCTTTTGGTGAGATATGATCAAGATATGAGAAGGAGCTCGGTTTGACACCGTCAGCGTTATGACGGGATTATTTCTCAGCCAAATCCACGCGAAGTAGCCGGAGAGCGTAAAAAGGACCGAAGAACCACTGGAACAGGTTGGTCTGAATCCTGCACACTGAACGCTGTTAGTGGGTCCAAAAAGGTGGATTATTCTTCACATTTTCTCCTTCTGTTTAACATAGATAGTGAAACAAATCAGGTTTTTAAATACAGGCTAAAGTTTGCATTTTGATTATATGTCATTGTAGTAGCCAGACACCTGTACGTATACATGCCCATACTTTTACATACAATCATACACTCACCTGTATATATATATTTATATATATATATATATATATATATATATATATATATATATATATAAATAATACATACACGTCTACATGCAAACATGCAAAAATGTTTCAGTTTGAAAACAGTTTTGTTTCAAGAGGGTGCAAATGTGCTTATGTGCCTTTACTTCTGAACAAACTAGTTCAAATGACCAGCTACAGAAATCCTTCACCTTTCTGCTTACAGCTTTCTTTATCTCATCCTGTGGGCGGACAGGAAGAAAGTTTTATGCTCATTTTACGACTGTGCTGATCCTCATATTAACCACACAGCTGACGCTGCACAATAACTGTAAATTTAACAATTAACTGAATAAATGCAACATTTCAAAATGCATTGCTTCTATTTTTACTTCACATTTATCAACAAGGGAGATGTGATCATGTACATTTATATCAATTTTTAATGTTAGTGGCTTCACAGGAAGCTTAATCCATGTAAGACTAGATGAGTGATTTAGTTTCACAGCCTCAGACCAGGGGTCCAGTCCAGGGGTCCAGACCAGGGGTCCAGACCAGGGGTCCAGTCCAGGCGCTGCGTTATGTTGAAGCTCTGAGTATGTTAACCCTGATATTTTGGAAAGTCTGGGTTTTCCATTCTGGAAAGAGAGGTGTTAACATGAGTCTGTTACCACGGTAACTGACTCCATGAAGTAAACATCCTGGCTGGGAGGTTCACTCTAAATAAAAGCGAGTTTACCTGTTTCCTCCACCTGAAGCACCATCAGACACAGGTTGTCCGTACACACCTGATCCAGAGATTTAGAAACGAGGTGAAGAACCGGCGGCTTTTTGTCAGCAGTTGCCATGGTGATTCCAACAGCAAGGGCTTCATTCGTGATGGCTTTTTATTAACTCTGGGTAAAGATCCTCAGAGCTGACTGAACCACTTCCACGCAGCTGATCTGGAAACTCAGACTAAGTTAACCCAGAGTTTCTTTTTAGTCTCAGGCTTAGTTGAACCTACTTTCTGGTGTTTTTAGCTGCCAATAAACTGTAAAAACAATTATATTTATTGATTAAAAAACTTTATAAGACTGGCAGCTTTATAAAGGAAATAAATGTAATTCTATGATTTATTTTTATTTAAGGAAAATCATCACTGCAGGATTTGTTCTGCACAGTTTGCTGTGAATTAGATTAGTTATAAATCCGCTTTTATTTCTCTGTTGCTAAGGATGTTCTGTAGTTGCCGTGGTTTATTTATCTCCTTATTTGGGTATTTATTCAAAATGTTACAGATCTGTTTGCATGAAAATGTTAAACAGAGATGGACTAATAAAGGATGTCTTTCAGGATCTAGATGCATCATTTAATATTCAGCCTTGTTCTGCCTCAGAGCGATTATGATGACTGAATTACTCTGTTCACTTAATAAGCATAAACACTGAAAGTTTGAGTGCATTGAGTGATTCCATGTTTAATTTAATCCACTTTTGATCACTTTCAGTGGTATTTTGAAATTCCCGGTGGCCCAAGAAAGAGCAAAAGCAACCCTAGCCGTCCTGGAGTTGGGCCGTTTGAGGCTGAAGGGTGTGTGGGCGTCCACTTCCAAGCAGCCAATGATCTTCCCTTCACTTCCAGCTCTGTAACAGTTGAGTGTTACTCTGTAAATCAAACCACAGCAGCTGATGCAGCTTCACTCAGATTCATTTATGTCCATTTCATTCTTGTCTTTGCTCTGGAAAAAGACAACTGTACAAAACACAAAAGTAGATGAAAAGAAGAATAAACAGGAAAAACAATAAATAAAAACAGAGATGACTGAGTTAAGAAACCTTAATATAAAATATGTTACAGGCAGGTCTGCTGGGCAGATCCTGTAAAACCTAAAAAAGTTCCTTATTTAAGAGGCCACTGCTGATGGAAAGAAGGACGTTTGTGGAGCTTTTTCTTGGTCAGTCTGTGTCCTGATTGCTGCAGATGAATGCAGGATGTTGAGGATGGGTCTTTTGTGGTTAGTGTTTGTTGGTGCAGCTCTTGAAGCGACAGTTGTTTTTGTCCACTGATCTTACTGGCCAGATTAATGACTTGCATCAGTTTCTTCTGTCAACTGAAAGGTTTCCAAACCATGATTCAAAATTTAATATTAAAACACTCTGAGTGATTTGTAAAGCTGCTGTCAAAGAAGAACCAGGCACTGTCTCCCTTTCTTCTGGAAACAGCTGATCATCTATTATCATTCCACATCATGGCCCTTCATGCTGACTGTCATGAAGGTGAGCTGTACTCCCTTCTCTACAACTGCCTCTTAAACACACCTTCTTGGTCTTAGCAACATTCAGGTCTGTCAAGCCAGGAGGCCGAAGTGCTGATGAACTGGCAAAATGACCATTGAAGCTGCATCAGAACCTCTTTTATTTATAATCCTAACTGATGAAAAAAGAACTAAACTTACGTGAACTACTTCCTGGCATGAGTGCACACATTATGATGCATATTTAAAAACACTAAACTAAGAAATGAAAGCAAGCAGTTAGCTGGTAGGAATAACTTCTGGATAGATTGTCTCACAGGAAAAACTGAAGTAAAACATAAAACATTTTATTTGCCTTTTCCATTTTTGTTCTCAGCATAAAAAGAAACAAGACGGGAAAACCGGATGAGTCAAATCTGGTGATGCAGAAAAATAAATTATCAAGAGTCTGGATGAGGAAAGTTTAACAAAGTTTATTAAAGAAAAGAAAAATAAAGTTTTCTGCATACAGAGGCTTTGAAGAGAAAGCTGTTTTCTACTCCGTGTTGTCCTGAATGACCAGATAAGACAGTCTGCTTCTCTCATAAATACCTGTCTCGTCTCCTCATTCAGCCCAGTATCTGCTGTCAGAACCACATTGTTCCCAGTCCGGGTCCGAGTCTCTCAGGCCATCACCTGTACTCAGGAAAAGATGAAGCATAAAGATGGCTAGCGATGGCTAAAGACTGTAATGATTATAATGGAAAATGTGTAATAAAGATTAAAAAGGGAATTTCTTCCACAATTCCTCTCTTCTGGTTAAAGGAAAACAAATCACATCACACACGAGCAGGAGCGAAAGAAAAGTAAGAGCTAATGTTTTTGTGAGCACAGAAACTGCATGAATTGCTAAAGAAGACCAGAAAACACCTGCAATCTTAAACACTGACGCATGAAACAGTGGAGTCTTCGTCACTAGAAAACTGCGAAGGTAAACCAGTGTCGTCATAAGGAAAGGTGTGGCTTGGTGCACCCTTAGCTGGCTGCAGAGGTTGATCACTGACATCCAGGAAGTGTGTTCTGTTATGGTGACGTACACACTTAGCACAGCTCGCTGGCCAAGGCTGGAAAAGAGGTGACCCAGGTGTGGCGTGAGGAGTCAGAAAACACACATATCAGCTGGTTTTAAGCATTTCAGAGCCGTTTGCTGTTGATACCAGACGGTGTCGTGCTCATCAGGATGATCAATCACATTAATAGCAGCTTAGAAAGCGGCAGCATGACAGCAAGGTGAGGATGATGCAGATGAACGCGGCTCCACACCATCTGCATTCGTTGGAGGTTCATGGGTGTTGCTAGTCACCGTCTCGGTCTAGGGGCCAGGAAACCCACGCTGGTCTACCAGCTTGGATCGGGTGACTTGAAATCCTCTTCCCTGAGTGATGGTAGTTGTGAAAATGGCGGGTCGTCCTTTAAGGACATGTTTGTAGTGGCTGGTGTGGATCCAGGTGGCCCTCGCAGTGACCGTGGTCAGGAGCACCTGGTATGGACCTGTGAACCTCTGGGCCTTCCAATGCTGAGGTTTTTCACCACTATCCAGTCACCTGGTTTCATTTTTAATTAATTAGCGCAACGCCGTCTCAGCTGGATTTGGGAGAGCTGCTTTCACCACCTGTGAAACTTCAGAAAGAACACTGGACAAGTTTTTGTAATCACCAGTGGAGGTTTCAGGTACATTTAAAATTCCAAGACCAGGAGGTCAAAGAGAATCCCAAATGGACCGAGGTTCAATCTGGTCCAGGATTCTCATCCTCATGTAGGTCAGGAGGAGGTAGAGAGCTGTCAGCAGAATGTGAAGGGAAGGGCGGAGGAGACAGGAGGTGGAGAAATAGGGATGGAGGAGAAGGGCGGAGAAGATGATGATGAGAGAGGCGGCGGAGTGAGACAGACAGAAGCAATCGCGCCTGCCACGGTTAGCAATCCAAGACAAGTTCAAAACAAGCTTACCGTCTGGTTTTTAGAGCTGTGTCTGTCGCCATAGCAACCAGCTTCATAAGAGAAAGATGTGGACAAATAAGCCTTTCATAACACGACTGACTCAAACCATTACCAGTAGTGTCATATATGCATTTACCAACAGAAACATCACGTTCTGCTTGTTCCTGTAATTTAAAAAAGACTAATTATTATAAAAGAACCAAATTCTTGTGTGACTGAACCCTGAAGTCAACTACTCGCTCGCCTGTGACAGCAGTTACCAGCAGTGTGATGACATGAATTAAACAGCACATGCGCCTGTGTACACGGTAATATTCTCCACCTGTAAAAGTCATAATCAGGTAATTTAACCCACCTGAGAAATAAGCTGCATGCTGTCTGTAAAGCAGACGAGGCACCACTGCTGGAGGAAGGCCGTGTTTACAGTGAAGGCAGAGGAAGACGGCTGCATGGAAAACTAGATTACCAGAGGTCAGCTAGTTTATTTAGATAGATATGGTCAGTGGCTTTGAATGGAGCCAGTCAGAGTGGATGATGGGAAAAATGCTTTGATTGGTTTAGTGTGTTGTTTGTTATTAAACCTGCATTTTATCACATCCATGCCGACACACTGATTGAAACATGATTCAGAATTGATCAGAAATGATAAATATATTTAAGTAGTTTGGTTTCATGTTAGAAACCAGCTTTTACAAAAAAAAAACTGTAAAACAAAACCGAAGAATGGAAATTCGCTTGTAGTTAATCTCGGTGTTGTTTAGGAAGCAGACGGAGCTTTCTAGTCAGAAAGAAGATTTACTGATGGGTTAGACTACGTTTATGACCATCATAATAAAATGATGTTTACCAGCTTAATGATTGTACTGTTAAAGCAGTGACACGTAGCCTTCTGTACTGACTTGAGGTGACCTTGTCGTGAATTGGCGGCGTACAAATAAAGCTAAATTTAAATGACATATTTAAGGATTTTCTACTGCTGCCTTTTTTTTTGTCAGCTGGTAATAAATAATAACACTATGACCTAAATTAAACGACTTACTTAAAGATAAGGTCTGAGAAGACTGGAGGAACAAACCTGAAATTTGTGCTGCACTACTGTTTTACGAGCCGCTGGTCATTCATTCACCAACTTCATAAACAACTAATCAGCCAATCACAGGGCAGCATGTAGTCATGTAGACGTGGTGAAGACGACCAGCTGAAGTTCAGCCTGAGCATCAGCAGGAGGAAGAAAGGGGATTTATGTGACTTTGAACGTGACATGTTTGTTGGTCTGAGTATTTACTGGGATTTTCACCCACAACCATCTCCAGGGTTTCCAGAGATGGTCTGAAGAAGAGAAAATATGCAGAGCAGCAGTTGTCTGGACCAGGATGTCTGGTTGATGTCAGAGGTCAGAGGAGAATGGACAGACTGGTTGGAGACGATAGAAAGACAACAGGAAGTCTAATAAGCTCTGGTTCCCACTAACATCTGCAGAACAGCATCTCTGAACACACAACACGTCCAGCCTGGAAGCAGATGGACTACAGCAGCAGAAGACCACACTGGGTGCCTCCTGCCAGCTAAGAACAGGAAACTGAGGCTACAATTCACACACACTCACCAACACTGGACAATAGAAGATGGAGAAACGTTGCTGGTCTGATGAGTCTCCATTTCAGCTCCACATTCAGATGCTAGACTCAGAATTTGCTGGAAACATCATGAAAACATGGATCCATCCTGCCTTGGATCAACGCTTCAGGCTGCTGCTGGTGTAATGGTGGGGGGAGATTTTCTTGGTCCACTTTGGGCCCCTTAGTACCAGCGTGGCCTGGTTTAACCAGCACAGCCTACCTGAGTATTGTTGCTGACCATGTCCATCCCTTTATGACCACAGTGGAGCATCTTCTGATGCTACTTCCAGCAGGATAATGCACCATGTCACAAAGCTCAGATCATCTCCACCTGCTTTCTAGAACATGACGATGAGTTCACTGGACTCCAACGGCCTCCACAGCCACCAGATCTCAGTCCAGTAGAGCAGCTTTGGGATGTGGTGGAACGGGAGATTCTCATCATGGATGCAGCCGACAAACCTGCAGCAACTGTGTGATGCTGTCATGTCAATATGGAGAAAACCTCTGAGGAAGGTTTCCAGATCCTTGTTCAATCTTTGATACCAAGAATTAAATCAGTGCTGAAGGTAAAATGAGGTCCAACCCAGTATTACACAAGCGGATCTAATAAAGTGTCCGCTGAGTGCATTAATGTGCGGTTTTGTGTGCAGTTAGATTACACTGGCTCAACCCTGTCAGTAAGCTGATGTCATGTGCACGGCTGAATTAGAAACATATGATTCCTGCTTGTCTTTGTTAAAGGGAGTAAGGAGGGGATGAAGAAAAATGTTAAGAGACCCATTCCTGCAAATTTAACGATGAAGATGCATCCTTGTATGTTGCATGTCACATGTAACATATTCTGTGAATTCCTGTTAAAGACTGCCGTGTAGAGCTACAGTACTCGTCTCTATATCTCTAAATATTCTATTCCATGTATCCTAGATTTGTTGTAGATTTGCCAGCAGAGCCCATAAGACTGTACATGTCTTGCTCATTACCTGTAATTTCTAAAAAAATCTGTTTAATTGATGTAATTATTGATTGGTCTGTTGTTCTGTGTTTAGATGCAGAATGTTGGCAACATGCTTTTCACCTGCCGGAAAGCAACCGTTCTCTGTGTGATGATGATTCTCAACATCTTCATCTGTCTTTTGATGGGCCTGTCGTGGAAACTAAAGGTTGACTCAAGTGGCCATCAGAAGGTTCAGATCCCAACCAAGAGGTTTTGGCACCCACAAACTCCGAGTAGGTCCTTCTGGAACAAGGAGCAGAGGCGGCTGGACATAATTCACAACCCTGTCCTCATGTCTGCCAACTCCCCCGAGATGCTGCAGGATTGGCTGAATGACACAGGACCAGCTGACCCTTGTGAACTAGATTACAGAGTTCCCGAGCAAATCTTGGACTACAGCACCCTGCCGCAGCGGTTCCAGGACTTTCTTCTGTATATGCGCTGCAGGACATACCCAATGCTGATAAATCAGCCCCACATCTGTAAGGAAAAGCCCTTCCTGTTGCTGGCGGTCAAGTCGCTGATCCCTCATTTTGACCGTCGGCAGGCCATCCGTGAGACATGGGGACAAGCTGGCGTTGTGGCCAATCGGACTGTGGTGACTGTGTTCCTGCTTGGCAACACCCTGCCAGTAGACAACTTCCCAAATCTTCAGGAGATGCTGAACCATGAAGCGAAGCTTCATGAAGACTTACTTCAGTGGGACTACAGGGACACCTTCTTCAACCTCACCATAAAGGAGGTCCTCTTTCTGGACTGGTTCAGCAAACACTGTCCTCAAGCTATGTATGTCCTAAAAGGTGATGATGATGTCTTTGTCAACACCTTACGGATTATTGACTTCCTGGGCGGTGTGTTGGAGGCTGATGCCAAAGATTTTTTCATAGGGGATGTTATAAGTAACGCAGGTCCACACAGAGACCAGAGACTTAAATACTTCATCCCTGAGAGTGTGTTTGAGGGGGAGTACCCCCCCTATGCTGGGGGAGGAGGATATCTGTTCTCTGGTGGGTTAGCAATGCGTCTTAACAACATATCTCAGCGGGTGGCCTTGTATCCAATTGATGATGTCTACACAGGGATGTGTCTGAAAAAGCTCGGCCTGGTTCCTCAGAGGCACGATGGATTCAAGACTTTTGACGTTGAGGAGAAGTACAGACACAACCCCTGCATCCACAGGGGCTTGATGCTGGTTCACAGCCGGACGCCGCAAGAGATGCTGCGAACCTGGCCGTGGATTGTCCACCCCGAGCTGGACTGTCAGTGAGCTCCTCGTCATGACTGCTTTCTGGAGTCTTCTAACATTTACCTGCATGATTTTAAAATGATCCAAATCATTTCAGGGCTCTCAAAAGAGTTTGATTTGATGCTGTTTCCTTTTCCTCAAACTGTATTTGGTGAGTCCTTGAAATTCAAAATTTTACATTCAGATTTATTGGCTTTCCTAAACTGGAAGATTATTATTTTTGTTCCTGAACAAATAAGAAAGATAAGGCTCGGTTTTTCTGCCAGTGTTCTCGTGACCTGAATAAATCAATAAAAGGTGGCTTTACCTCATAAAAAGGGATCATTGTTTTTAGTCTATTCTTCCAGGTGAGGACAAAAAGCAATAAAAATGCTTTTTTCCAATTATAACAAGTGGAACTACCAAAGACCTTAAAAATCCTACTTTAACGGTTTATTATATGAGAAGACTCACAGTCATAATTCTGTTGTATGATTTAAGGATGCAGATTTTAAAAAAGCAAGACTGGAAAGTTGTTCCAAAAGAATCAGCGTGCAGAACATCCAAACCAGGCGTTTTAGTTCGGGGGTCCCAAACAGCACAATCTGACCTCCAGTGGGCCGAACCTGTGAAGTAGCAGCATGATAAGCCATGAGTAAAAACTCCAAATGTTTCCATTTGTTTTAGTGCCAACAAGAACAAGCTCATCATCAAGATGTTTACATTTAATAACTATCTTTCTACACTTTTACTCGTACACTGAAAGCTACGTTGCAGTGGATCCACAAAATAAAAAAACTCAGAAATACGGTAATTCACATTACTCTCCAAGATCTACAAGTAATTTTAAATGTACATACGTGTACATTTCCACATGTGTGTAGTAATCTTGACCAACCAAACGGACTCACCTCACCATACAAACTGAAGTCACACCTGTCAAGAAAGATATAAAATATATAAGAAGTTTTCTTCCTTGTAAATGTTGTAAATGCAGCCTCATGTGGGCGAATGATAAATGGCAAGGCAAGGCAAGGCAAGGCAAGGCAGTTTATTTATACAGCACATTTCATGTACAGGACAATTCAAAGTGCTTTACATAAAACAAAGATATTACAGATATTTAGAATAGTGAAAGGCATCAACACATAATCAACACATAATCACAATAAAATAATAAATTACATTAAAATGATTAAAAGCAAGATTAGTTAAAAAAAAGTTACCGTGCAGATTTCATGCATAGGCGCATGAAAAAAGAAATGTTTTTAACCTGGATTTAAAAATGTCTACATTTGGGGAAAGTTTAATCTCCACTGGCAGTTTGTTCCATTTGTTTGCAGCATAACAGCTAAATGCTGCTTCTCCATGTTTAGTCTGGACTCTGGTCTGGACTAGTTGACCAGAGTCTTTGGACCTAAGAGCTCTGCTAGGTTTATATTCTCTGAACATATCACAGATGTATTCTGGACCTAAACCATTCTGGGATTTGTAAACAAGCAGAAGGATTTTAAAATCTATTCTGTGACTGACTGGAAACCAGTGTAAAGATTTCAAAACTGGTGTGATGTGTTCAGATCTCTTAGTCCTGGTTAAAACTCTAGCAGCAGCGTTCTGGATGAGCTGCAGATGTTTAATGCTCTTTTTAGGAAGTCCTGTTAAAAGACCATTACAGTAATCCAGTCTACTGGAGATGAACGCATGGATGAGTTTCTCTTGGTCTTTCTGGGAGACTAAACTTTTAATTGTGTTGATGTTTCTGAGCTGGTAAAAAGCTTCTTAGTGAAGCTTTGATGTGGCTGCTGAAAGTCAGATCTGAGTCTATCAACACTCCCAGGTTACGAACTTGGTTGGTGATTTTAAAAGCCCGAGTCTCCAGGTGTTTGCCAATGCTGTCCCTCTTCTCTTTGCTACCAAACAGAATAATCTCAGTTTTGTCTTCATTTAATTGTAGAAAATTCTCCCTCATCCAGGTGTTTATTTGCTCCAGACACTGACACATTAAGTCTATTGGACTGCAGTCATCTGGTGACAGAGACACATAAAGTTGTGTATCATTTGCATAACTTTGATAACTAATGCTATAGTTCTGTAATATTTGACCCAAAGGGAGCATATACAAGTTGAACAGAAGAGGTCCAAGGACTGACCCCTGGGGGACTCCACAAGTCATGGCCACTCGCTCGGATTCATAGCTGCTGATCGTAACAAAATAACTCCGGCCTTCTAAATAGGACCTGAACCAGTTAAGGACCGCTCCAGAAAGTCCAACCCAGTTTTCCAGCCTATGCAACAGGATTCTGTGATCTACAGTATCAAACGCAGCACTGAGATCCAACAGAACCAGGACTGATACTAGACCAGAATCGGTATTCAACCTAATGTCATTTAAGACTTTGACCAGAGCTGTTTCAGTGCTGTGATGAGGTCGGAAGCCGGACTGAAATTTATCAAGATTTCCACTTTCATTTAAAAAGTCATTAAGCTGGTGAAATACAACTTTTTCAATAATCTTGGAAATAAAAGAGGTTAGAGACAGGTCTATAGTTGTTCATTATAGAGGCGTCTAGAGTCCTTTTCTTTAGGAGTGGCTTAATAGCAGCTATCTTTAGTGACTTTGGAAAAATGCCTGATGCCAGTGAGCTGTTAACTATCAGTAGGAGATCACTTTCTACTGAGGTAAAAACTGTTTTTAAAAAGTCGGATGGTATCATGTCCAGAGTGCATGTTGTTGATTTCAAATGCCAAACTGTTTCTTGTAGGACTTTTAAATTCACCATTTTAAATTGCGACATGACATCAGAATTATTTCCAGGTTTTAGGCACAGACTAATTTTCTTGTTTGACTGTGTGGAATTAATATTTTGCCTCATTGTTTTAATTTTTTGGCTAAAAAAGTTTGCAAATTGGTTGCATTTCTCAGTGGAAAGGAGCTCAGGGCTTATCTGTTTAGGAGGATTAGTAAGTTTTTCAATCATAGCAAACAGAGAATTGTTGACATTCCTGTTAATCATTTCAGATAAATGCAGCTCTCTGGCCTTGCACAGCTCATTGTTATAGTTACGCAGGCTTTGTTTGTACAGCTCATAGTGAATTTGAAGTTTATTTTTCCGCCATTTCCGCCCAGTTTTTCTGCATTCTCTTTTTAGGCTGGTAACCACAGTGGTGTTTCTCCATGGTGTTTTCTGTTTGATCAAGTTGCTCTTGATTCTTATCGGTGCAACAGCATCCATTACATTCAAGATTTTCAGATTGAAATGATCCAGGAGTCCATCAACTGACTCTGCACTGGTTGTTGGTAACATAGCTATGGCCTCCACAAACTTAGCACTTGTTCTTTCATTAATGTACCTCTTTCTAACGGAGAAGCAGGTTGGTTGAACATTCTGAGTGATCAGTAAATCAAACAAAATACAAAAATGGTCAGACAAGGCCAAGTCAGTGACCACAACAGAAGAAATATCAACACCCTTTGAAATAACCAGGTCCAGAATGTGACCTCGAATGTGGGTCGGTTCTTTTACATGTTGCCACAAACCAAACATCCAATATGGAAGAAAATTCCTTGACATTACCATCCGTCATGTTATCTATGTGGATGTTAAAATCCCCAGTTAAGATGAAATGGTTAAAATCAGTAGAGATAACCGACAATAATTCAGAAAATTCATCAATAAAATTTACACAGTGTCCTGGACGTCTGTAGATGATTAGAAATAGGATTTTAGGAATGCCCCTTAAAATAAAACTAAGATATTCAAAAGAAGTAAAATCAGCAAATGACATTTCTTTACACTGGAATGAATCTTTAAATAAGGCAGCTTCTCCTCCCCCTTTCCTCCCGTTTCGACATTTATTCATGAAACTAAAATGAGGGGGTGCTGTTTCATTAAGAACTGTAGCACTTGTGTCTTCTGTTAACCATGTTTCTGTCAGAAAAAGAAAATCTAAACTGTGAGAAATGATGAAGTCATTAACTAACAGTGACTTGTTGGACAGAGATCTAACATTTAGTACAGCAGCTTTATGAAGTTTACACTGGTCTCTGTTGTATTCTGAGTTATATAAGGTACAGTTAACAGATTAGATCGATTCACCCCACAAACTGACCGTGTTCGATTCCTTATTTTACTAACACAGGAATCCTACTGGGTCCAGGCTTGATCTCAGAACAGCTGTCAGTAGTAGCAAAACTACAGCAAGGACCCTGAATGCATCATGGCATGTTATCTTTGTTGTGAATTCTGCTGCTCTGTGAACCACCTACACTTCCTCCCGTGCCCTGGTCTGCCAGGACAGATGATCTAATAGGAGGATGAGGAGGGGGAGGGGGGGGAGCCCTGTATTTCTTGGTAGATGGTGGTCGCTGGGGTTCAGACCTGGATAGAGACATCCTTTTAAGACCTTGGGTGATGTGGAGAAGAGGGTCTGGTGAGGGGGGAGAGCTGGCAGTTGATCGCTTCTCTGCTGTGTCCTTCGCTCTTATCTGTACATCATGTTTGGGTTTGCCGTCCCAACAGCATGACGCAAGTGTGCACCAAGTAATCTGCATCCAATTAGATTTGGATGCACACCATCAGGTCTGAATCGCTCCTTATAGTTCCAAAAGATATTGAAGTTATCAATGAACTTCATCCCATGGGTGATACATGCGTTTGATAACCATGTGTTCAGGCCAAGAAGTCTACTGAAAAGTTCAATTCCTTTACCCGCTGTAGGAATGGGTCCTGAAATGTAAACATGGTGCTCCAAACTGACACAGTCTCTCCAACAGCAGAGAAAAGTCTTCTTCAGGATCTCAGAGCCAATTTTCCTCCTCAGAATATCAAAAGACCCTGTGTGGACAATAATCTTCATACCATCTGGATGTGAAGACAGAATGGTCGGCAACATCTCTGTCAGCTCCCTGACTGATGTATCAAAAAGTGTTAAATTTTCCGTCTTTGCCATCCTCACATGCTGTGTTATAGAGTCCCCAATCAGAATTGTGTCTATTTGTTTTTGTGTGGAGGTGCCGATAGCTTCTCTAGTCCTCCTGTTTGTGGAATTTTGGCCTCTCCTCCTGGTCTGGTTAGCCCTGGGCTGAGTTTTAGGGCTATTTCTTGAATTTTGATAAATCCTTGCATTACATTCATCATCATTCATTTTAATATGACTCAACACATCATATTTATTATGCAGTGAGACTTCAGGTGGTGGAGTGAGTGCTGGAGCTTTAAATTTCCTGCTGGATTTACCTCTGCGACGAACAACATCAGACCAGGTTCTGGCTGGGGTTGAGGACTTTGGTCTGGCACCAACAGTGTTCCAGAAGGAGAGATCAGTCTGATGGTCCGGTTTGGGATTTTCCTCAGCTATTCCAATGTCATTTGAACACATCCAGGGAAGTGTATCAGCCAGGTCTGTAGCAGGAGGCTCCACATTCGACATGCCTTCGCGTATGAAGATGTGACTCAATCCATTTGACAACTCAGTAGCTTGTACAGAAGCTACTACAGAGTCAATAAATTCTTCATTCACACGAATGTCTTGCAGTGTTTCAATCCTCTTCTCCAGCTGTGTTATCCTCAAAGAAAGTTGCTCACACTCAGTGCAGCTCACTGATACTGCAGGGTTAGGAGACATCGTTCCACTAGTTCTCCGATGGAAATCAACTAAATTTATCAAAAAATATATTCGTTCCAGTGATTTATAAGTGACCAGGAGTCCTTGTTCCTAAATTTCTTGCCGGTAAAGATAAGAAAAAAGAAGAAAAAAAGAAGAAAAATGCAGCAGAAAGGAGAGCAAAGCAGGAAGCGTCCGCACGGCAGCAAAGCAGGAAGCAAGCAGTTAATGTCTTCTGTGTCATTTCCACATATGAAACATCTGCCATGCGGAAGTTACAAGCTGCAAACAATGATGCTACGAGAATAATACGCTTCCCAGACGAGGGAGTTTCCAGCCAGATGTTTGGCACTGCAGGAGTGAGCAACATCTGGATGTTTCCACAAATGGTATCATTGCAGCATCTCCAGTTCTTCTGAGAGTTGCTCCGTTACTCATCCAGCCTGAGGGTGCACGGCTGAAACATCTCTATGGTCGACCCTGAAGATGTTTCCCTGATTTTAAATCTATATTTTCACTTCATTTTCATTTATTTCACACATGGCTACGCACAACCTCAAATTATGAAACAACTAAACAAGTCAAAAACACTTCTTGGTGCACCACCAAAAGGAGCAGGAAGAAGTAAAACTTATAAAAGCTGCCGCGGTCTGAAGCAGAAACTCACATATAAATGTTCCGTCAGCGAATTACAACCAACAAACCAGTCCTGGAAGATCTTTAACAACACATTTACAATCCACACCGTTTCCATCCTTCAACAAGTTCTTAGAAACTAAATATTCTATTTTATACATCATTTTAAACTGAAAAAGCTTTGCACACACCTTTAACTCAATCTGTAACAACACACACTGAGACGTCGTCTGTTTGAAAGCAGCCTTTAAGGAAATTTACTTCTATTTTCCTGCTCTCTGAGTTAAAAACAGACAACTTCTGCAAACTTTCCGGTAATGCTTTGCTTCTTGCTTTTTACATAGCTAATAATGTTTATATCGTTTCTCAAGTCTTGACTTCATAAACAGCTTGTTGGTTTGCTCTCTCGAATCAACGTTGTGAATAATTCTTATTGCTCTTTCTTGTAAAAGAAACAAAGGCTTTAAATTACTCACGTATGTATAACCCCACACTTCCACACAACAACTTAAATATGGCAGAATGAGGGAACAATACAAAATCCTTAATACATTATAATTCAACACATACTTTGCTTTGTTTTTGTACATAATGTTCTCTGACATCTTTGTTTTGATATAAGATATTTGAGATTTCTATTTCTATTGTTATCACTCCCAAAAACCTAAACTAACTCCATCTATACCGTAAAAACTTTCTTTCTCTCTCATTCTGTTCTATGTGTGTTTTTATGGACCCTGTTGATTGATTGTTTGACATTCACCACGTTCATCCCACTGGCCGGACCGGACCCTCTGGTGGGCTGGTTTTAGCTGGTGGACTGGTTTTAGCTGGTGGACTGGTTTTAGCCGGTGGGCTGGTTTTAGCTGGTGGGCTGGTTTTAGCTGGTGGGCTGGTTTTAGCTGGTGGACTGGTTTTAGCCGGTGGGCTGGTTTTAGCCGGTGGACTGATTTTAGCAGGTGGGCTGGTTTTAGCAGGTGGACTGGTTTTAGCCGGTGGGCTGGTTTTAGCCTGTGGACTGGTTTTAGCCGGTGGGCTGGTTTTAGCCGGTGGACTGGTTTTAGCGGGTGGGCTGGTTTTAGCCGGTGGACTGGTTTTAGCCGGTGGGCTGGTTTTAGCCGGTGGACTGGTTTTAGCCGGTGGGCTGGTTTTAGCCGGTGGGCTGGTTTTAGCCGGTGGTTTTAGTTGGTGGGCTGGTTTTAGCTGGTGGGCTGGTTTTAGCCGGTGGGCTGGTTTTAGCCGGTGGGCTGGTTTTAGCCGGTGGGCTGGTTTTAGCTTCCAGGCTGTACGTGTGGTGGTTTCAACCTTCTCAATACAATGGATCCAGAAGGGAAGATCCAGTGGACCCCACAGCTGAAAAGAAAAGAAAAATGAGCTGAACTAATATCAGAAACCCTAAAAATGGTAAAAAGAAAAAAGGAGGCCTTTCTTGGATCAATGTTCTACTGAGAGAGCTGTGAATGTTTTCTTATTAGCTCTAGATTTCAGGACGAGAAGAAGAAATACTAAAATACATTCATTCCAGTAAAATCCACAGAAAAATTATGGAAAAAATTGTATGATGTAAAACATGTTTCTTCACATTTATACAAAAAATGCTTCAAAACACCTGGAATCATACAGACAAAGAACGAGAGGGAAAAAGAGATTCAGTTTTAAAATCCTTCATTTAAAAGTAAAATAGATCCATGATTTCAGAAAGTTCAGAGCAGATAGTAAATCTAATTAATAAAAAGTAAAATATGATTAAGAAATAAACGCATGGCTGTAGACGTCTGTAGAAGTAAAATATTGTATGTAAACAACATGTTATTTATTATGTGGATGAAAGGGTTAAATAGTTTCTATGGTGATTAGTGGGTTTGTCTTCCCACTCGTCATGAAAAATGATCAAATCCTTCATTTTTACATCATATTTCTGTTCTAACGTCGCCCTCCTTCTCACTAAACTCCTAAAAACTTGTAAAGAATCTGTTTCCTCTCAGCCTTTCCCCTCCTGCTCATATAAACTCAACTTTTCCAAACAGAAGAAGTTCAACAGTCCCTCTAAAACAAATATAAAAACCTGTCAAGTGAAACGATCCCCAAGAAGATTAAATGTTCCCAAGAACTCTAAAAATGGACATTAATCTTGAACATTGACCAAAACAAAGAAAAACTTTTCTCTTGTTCACAGACCAGTGGTGTACATTCTTCACTGTCTTCTTCCATCAGACGACCCTGACGTAAGCTGTGGCCTAATATATCTAAAAACAAAAAAGTGGTATTATTGTCCCAAAAACTACCCTGATAGCAGCTTTCTGTTATGTAGGGGTAAATGTGAAATTCCTCCTGCTTGGTTCTGCAGCAGAGAGAGAAAACAAACAAAAGAAAGACATATGAAATACTAGAGAGACATCTGCTGGACGGAGATGAGACCAGCAGCCAGTAAAAGGAAGTTCAATCAGCTGATTGATGAAGTTCACCTGCTCAGACAGGAAAGGAAGATAGGAGTTTAACTGAAGCTGAGAGGGTTACCTTGACTTCATTTTTACATATAATTACAGTTTAGATAAAAAGGTTTGGATAGTAAAATGCTACCAAAGAGCAACTGGAACTTAACAAGTGCACTGCTCACATTTCTGCTGATGTTCAGCATATTTTGGAGACTCTGTGGCGCACAGGTACAGTGCTGTCATCTGAACTCAGCTTGTTTTGTGCAACAGTGAAATTATTTCCTGTTATTTCTCATTTTTGTGTCTGCAGGGAAACACAGAAGGTGCCACCAGGCTTTCAGGTGAGAATAAATCTGCTTTTCTTAAATATAAATGTATAACTTTACTTTTTTATCAGCATGAATTTAAAATAAATCCACAATTTAAGTCTTCCAAAAAAGCAAGGTTAAAAAATCACAAGCTCACATGTTTATTTCCCAGTTTACTGAGATAAAGAGTCACTTAGGGTTAAGATACCATGGTCTTCTTCATTTATTTCTGGTTGTTTAAAGTTTTATTGAAGGGTTCATTGGTTCATCACAACAACCAATAAAAAAAAAAGATGATCTGCTAACATCCGGTTAAATACTGGGATCTCATACCTCCGTATTCTGTGAGACGAGATCAACAGAAAAGATGTCACAAGTTAACCGTGTGGAGAATTTGAAGCAATTTTGTGTGTTGATTAGATGATGTTTCATCTCAGTGAAGCATAGAGATGATGAAGGAAAGGATGGGACAGAGTATGGCGTCTAGACACTGGGTGGAGCCTGGTTCTGATGGGGCTCCTCTGGCATCAGAAGGAGGTGGAGACGAGGAAGAGGCAGGTTGTGTGGAAGTCAGCCTGGAGAAGGAATGAGGAAGCAGAAGACAGTTTTAAAGCAATGAGATCAGACTGGATAAAAACATTAGAGGCAATAAGACTGCTGGATTGGATTTAAATGAGTTGAATTTGACATTGTGGAAAAAACAGAAGACAAGATGTACCAGAATAAAAAGTCCCATCACATAATAAAGAAAACTGAGCTTAATTTTGTTTAGCTAAACATATTCAAAACTATGTCACCAAAAATGATACCCAACTAATAAATTCTACAGGGATCAGCCACTTTTAGATATTAAAAATCAGGAGGACACAAGTGCTGGGAGATTAGCTTATTTGTGTCTATGAATTCCTGCACAGAGACCAGAACAAAGAAGTAATGTTAGCATAGCAGCGGTCCCAGACAGCAAAACATGCGGCCCAGATTTGGCCCACATCTACAGCTTGGTTGACTCCATGTGAGTGTGGCTGCCAAAACTCAGCCACATGAACAATGGCCCACAAGGAAATGAGAATAATCCATGCCCATGCCGGCGACTGACATCTGGACCACATGTGGCCCTCGCATCTCTTTCCAGTGCCGTAACTGAGCCTAAAGGCCTAAAGTAGCCCAGATTAGGCCCAAACGAGTCTGCTCTCTGGATTATAGCTGTTAGCTCAAACTTGGTATCTGATTTGATATTCCAGTGGTTTTCTTGCAGCCTCTCTTGAAACAAAGTTTGACCATTTTCTCAGTTTAAAATGAACAGAAATCTGTGGCTGCTTGCAAGGTTGGAAAGTACTAATGATAAACAGGCATAACAGTGGTAGGCCTATATTTTATAAAAAGCTGACCCTTTTCTCCTTCAGATGGTCATGGAGGTGATGGCAGCGCTTTCTTCGCTCTTCGGAGTTGCCACCAGCTGCTGCGTAGCGACAGCGGGGAGTTTTTCTCCCCAGATTACCTGTGCTCCAACCCACCTTTGTGGTGCAACTGGACCATCCAGGTGGACCCTGAGAAGAGGATTCATCTCCACCTGGAGGACTTGACCCCTGACGAAACCTGCCAACTCAAACAGGACCAGATTCACGTGGATGAACCGGCTGGTCATTTAGGGGGCCACAAGGTGCTGCAGAGGTGCTGGCAAGAGGCTAAATACACATCCTCCTCCAACACACTGTATGTGGTGCTGCTGATCGGCGGCTGGCCCAGCCCTTCTTACAGGGGCTTCTACGGCCGCTACCAAGCGTTTGGACCGCCGGTGGTTTACAACCCGCGCGAAGGCTTTGCAATGAGAAGAAAAGTAACAGACCCAACCCCTGCACTGGCACACTTTGCTGATATTGGATCAGTTATGAACAGTGAACAAATGGAGGTGGCTAATTCTGATGCCATGTACGATTATTATGATCAACATTTAGCCATGACAGCAGGGCTGCCCTGGGAGTCTGACGCTGAGGAGGTGGGTGCACAAACACACTGGTTAACAATCAAAATATCTTGCATTTAGCTGAAAGCTTATAAAACTTCACTGTATGAAAACAATGAGAAAAAAATCTAGTTAAGATGTTTCTCATAGGAATAAACACAAATCTTTTGAGAGATGCAATTCCTCTCTTTGCTGCAAACTTTAAACATCGTTGAGCCTCGGTCGACCGTTAAAGAGCCCTGTGATTATTTGTATGTTTGGGCTGCAGGTAGAACAACTCTTCAGGTTGTTTTCATTGGAGAAAATAACTGTTGGTACTTCTGAACAGACCCAGAAACCTGCAGGAGGATCAACAGTGAGTGGCTGGCTGGGGGGAGGAAGGCACCAGTTAAGAAGCTAAACGGATTTTCTTTCAAAAATCACCACTGAACATGTAGAATTAGTCATTTACCAACACATGAAATACTTTTATTACCTCTACTGTCGGTCTTCGGTCTCACAAATCCATAGTTACTGTAATCAGAATCAGCTTTATTTGCCAAGTTTTAACACATTTTTTTTTTTTTTTTTTGCTGGCAGATGTCATTCTGGTAGAAAGTAAGATAAGTAATAAAATAAGTAACTAAAGCATATAGAAAGTAACCAGTAGATAGAGGACCAACATAAGATGAATGTGATGAGGTAAAAATGCAGATTGTTAGCTGTTTTATCTGTTCAATAAGACGATGCAGCAGGAAAGAAGTCCTGGTCTGCAGGACTCTGAGGCACCTGCCCGACGGGGACTGTGTGCAGGTGAGAGGGGTCTTATTGATGTTTCCTGCCTTCCTTTGAATCCTGGAGGAGAACAGGCCCTGAATAAAGGGCAGGGGGGCTTCAATGCTGCGCTCTGCAGTCCTCACAATGAACTGTAGCCCGGTCGTGTCCTGTCAGGTGGCAGCTCCACAGGACAGATTCAGTAGCTGCTGCTTAGAACTGCAGCAGCAGCTTGAGGTGCTCGGCATGAAATTAGAATATCACCAAAATATTATTTCAGTAATTTCATTCAAAAAGTGAAACTTGTATAATGTCGACATTCATTCCTCACAGACTGACATATTTTAAATGTTTATTTCTTTTCATTTTGATGATAATAACTGACAAATAATGAAAACCCCAAATTGAGTATCTCAGAAAGTTAGAATTTTGTGGAAAGGTTCAATATTAAAGACACCTGGTGCCACACTTTAATCCAATAATTAACTCAAAACACCTGCAAAGGCCTTTAAATGGTCTCAGTCTAGTTCTGTTGGCTACACAATCAAGGGGACGACTGCTGACCTGACGGTTGTCCAAAAGACGACCATTGACAGGAGGGAAGACACAAAGGTCGATGCTAAAGAGGCTGGCTGTTCACAGAGCTCTGTGTCCATGAACATTAACAGAGGCGAAGGGAAGGAAAAGATGTCTAGGAAAAAAGTGTACAAGCAGGAGGGATAACCTCACCCTGGAGAGGATTGTGGAACGAAACCCATTCAGAAATGTGGGGGAGACTCACAAAGAGTGGACTTCAGCTGGAGTCAGAGCTTCAGGAACCAGCAGCACAGACGTATCCAGACGTGGTTTCAGAGGTCGCTTTCCTGGTGTCAAGCCACTCTGGAACAAGAGACGGAAGCGTCTCGCCTGGACTAAAGACAAAAAGGACCGGACTGCTGCTGAGTGTCCACGGTTATGTTCTCTGATGAAGGAAATGTTGTCCTTTGGAAATCAAGGTCCCAGAGTCTGGAGGAAGAGAGGAGAGAATCCACCTTGTTGAGGTGAAGAGTAAAGTTTCCAGTCAGTGATGGTTTGGGCGTCAGGTCATCTGCTGGTGTTGGTCCACTGTGTTTTCTTAGGTCCATGGTCAACGCAGCGTCTACCAGGAAGTTTTAGAGCACTTCCTGCTTCCTGCCGCTGAGCAACTTTATGGAGAAGCAGATTTCATTTTGCAGCAGGACTTGGCACCTGCACACAGTACCAAAGCTACCAGGACCTGGTTTAAGGACCATGGTGTCCCTGTTCTTCACTGGCCAGCAAACTGGCCTGACCTGAACCCCGTAGAACATGTATTGCCAGACCCAACAATGCAGAAGAGCTGAGGGCCACTTTTCATGTTCATACTTTTCAGCTGGCCTACTTTTCTAGAAATAATCACTCTTCAGTAATATTCAAATTTTCTGGGATATTGAATTTGGGGTTTTCATTAGTTGTCAGTTATAATCTAAATGAAAATAAACATTTGAAATACTTTTGCTCATGAGGAATGAATGTCTAATTTTATGACAAGTACGTGTTTATTCGCTGGAGGATGTCTCCTAAAGTCCACATTCCTCTCTGCGGTCTTGAGTGTGTTCTGTCCCAGGTGGTTCTGACTGAACCAGACCACCAGCTGATCCAGTTGCTGTTGATATGCAGACTCGTCATCGTTCTGGTTTAGACCCATGACGGTGGTGTCATCTGCAAGCTTCAGGAGCTTCACAGAGGGGTCCGTGGAGGTGCAGTTAGCAGTGTAGAGCAAGTGGAAAGGGGACACGTCCCTGGGGGACGCTGGTGCTGATGATCCGAAGTGAACTCACCTGCTGGCTTCTGTCAGTAAGGAAGCTGAAGATCCACTTACAGAGGGCAGGTGATGCAGTGTTCTGGGACCGTTTGGTGCAGATGGAGAGTGGGGTGAAGGTGTTGAATGTCAAGCTGAAGTCCACAAACGGGATCCGTGCATAGGTCCCAGGACGATCCAGGTGCTGCAGGATGTAATGCAGTCCCATGTTAATGTGGCTGAGATGAGTGCTGAGACAGGGGTGGCCAGTGGGAGGAGGGGAGGCAGTTACATTGTGTTCCAAAACATTAAACATGTGCTATTTTTGTGTATTTCTCCAAAATAATCAATACAAATAACAGCATTTTTGTCATTAAAAATCATATCAGGTGACAAGATCCAGATTTTATTGAACAAACTACCAATGATGAAAACAGCTTTTTATTTATTTTTATTTTTACCAGTTACCAGTCAGAACACAGTGTTCCAGATTGTTCTGCAAAAGTTTTAAAAAACCTAAACAGATTGTAAAGAGCTGAAAATGAAAATCTGCATCAGGAAGATAAATATCCATAAACAAAAAACAAAACATTTTAACATGGAGCCCTTCGTATGAAAATTTAATTTAAATGAAAAAGACTATCTATCCCAGAGGGAATTTCAAAATTGAAATCACCTTAGCAACCCTCTCATCCATGGAACTCTGAAGTCCACGGATAATTTCTGAAACTCAATGAGGAGACAAGAATTTCCTCCCAAAGATGCTGTTTGAAGGGCTGCGGCTCATAGATCGTCCTGTTTAAGGATGCTCCTCTCAGTAGGGTTGAGGTCAGGGGATGATGGTCCCAACATGAGCATTTGTCCCTTTATCCTCATAGCAGCCAGGTATTTATTAGCAACATGGGATGGAACGTTGTCTTTACTGCAGAAGAAATCTTTTTCCTTTGGCAGAAAGTGGTAATCTAGAAACTATGCATGTTTTGTAGAGTCCAACCATCTCACTTCCCATTATTCCAGCACAAGCAATCACTCCACCTCCACCCTGCTGACGTAGCAGCCTTGTTGGGACATGGTGGCCATTGAGCAGCCATTCAGAACTTCATCCATCTGGACCATCCAGTGTAGCACAGCATTCATCAGTGAATAAAACTATTTGAAAACTATTCTTTATGTATTTCTGAGCCCACTGCAAACATTTCTGCAAACAGCTGTAGAAGGGAGCCCCAAATACAGCTTTTCTGCAGAGCTGCAGCCTCGGGAGCGTCTTCATGGACGGGTTGTTCCAGATGCTCCAGCAGCTTCAAATTCCAGCTGCTCTCTTAATAAGATGCATTTATTTATTTATGCTGATGGAGAAATGCCTTTATCTGAATGAGCCCATTTGCTTTCTGAATCACACACACACTAATCTATTCTATTCTATTCTATTCTATTCTATTCTACAGTCATTTAGCAGACGCTTTTATCCAAAGCGACTTACATTTGAGAGTAAGAACAACACAAGCATGAATTCAAACAAGATGGGACGTCATAATTAAGTGTTAGTCAGACTTCTGGAGTCCAGGTGGACCAGGTGCTGTCATGTAGCACTAAAGGCAGTGCATATAATTTGTTTTTTGTTTTGTTTTTGTAGTTTTTGTAAGTCTTTTTGTTGAAATACAAACATCACAACTTCATTGAACAATATCATCTTGGGTGTAAGTGCAGTAGCTTCTTCAGTACCTGGTTGAACCAAAGAGCTGGACAAATCTTTCTAACTCATTCTGAGTAGAAGAGTTAAGCTAAGTGTGGAAATGCTCCTTAAACAACTGAGTCTTTAGCTTGCTTTTAAAAGTGGATACGGACTCTGCGGATCTTTTAACAGCATTAGAAACGACACAGGCTAAATCTTCCACAGGAAAACTAAAACCCAAATGTTTTGTTGACTGATTCCTACATGCAGAATCACCTGGAGCCCAGCGTAGATTGTCCTCAGAATTGATGCTACAGAAAAAGCTGTTTTCTCCACCTTGGTTGCTGGACCCAACCAGTGTAGACTTAAAGGAGACTGCTAAGGCTTGTTCTCAGCACTTTGCACATTTTTATTTGATCAGATATTTAATGGTTCTAATTAGCATCTTTGCTTTTGTGTAAAAAAAATGTTCTGTGAAAAAAAATTGAAATCTTATGCCTCCTCTGTCTTCTCTCAGGTTGGTGAAAACCTTTATCCATCTTCGGAAAACTACAGCCATGTCTATCAATTCTTGGCTGCCCACACTGTGCCACCATCCACGCAGAGGACGTTCAGGTCAGGAAGAGGAACTGCTCACAGCCATTTGAGCCAGTCTGACTCGGCTGTTCTTCCTTCATCTCCACTGCAGAAACATGTCGGTCACCGTAATGGCCTCAAACGCAGCACTAACACCTCATCAACTGCACAAAGTAATGTGGTTGAAGATGCTGCAGCGGAGGGTGCGAGCAGACCACAGAGCACGATGGAAGTGCAGAAGACTGCGCATACTTCTGAACAAGCTAGGGAGGATAACGGCCTGAAGGTCAGTAAAGCTTCAGACCATCTTCTCCCCCCCTCTGATGGACCAGAACCACAGCAAACTGACCCGAATCGTCCTCGTCCCAACGTGGTGGAGCAGCGATCAGATCACAGAGGGAACTGTGAGTACATGAGCTGGAGTACGTGAACCCCCCCTTCAGATTTTTAACTTTTTTTTCCGGTCTGCATTGCTGCTTCTCTGCCATGCAAACTCACACACTGATAAATGCATTGGGGATAATGTGGGGTTGACTGTCTTACATAAGGACTCTTTGATACGTGTCCTACTCACTGACCCTCTAGCTGGCAGGAGACCACTCTTAAAAAAAGTTAGGAATATTCAACTTTGGGTAAAATTTATAGCAAATATGAAACAAGTGATATTATACCATGAATTTAGGACATTTAGGCAGAATGATGCCATAGTAATTCCTTCATTTCAAACTATTTACTGAAGCTAAAGCGAACAGCAGTGGTGGATGAACCACAACATAAAATGTCCATGTCTCAAGAACTTGTCCCGTGTCGGGTGCTGTCTTGTTCTGGTGATGCCAAAATGTGACCAGTATGATGAAGCGGACTGTTCATCAACCAGCCGACACTGAACCAGAACATTTAGTGGTGGGTTCACGGTGTTTTTGTGGTTTATCGCCTTGTTGGAGATGAGAATCATATGAAATAAATTCTAAACATTGAACTGTTGTACATTCAGAAGTTTAGAGAAAGTCTAATGTAAAAGTTACAAAGAGTAAAAAAAGTAAAAAAGCTGAATATCCCCAACCTGAACGTCTTTTATCTGGAAGCCTGGCTCTGTTCGTGTGCTCAGTTTAAAGTAATATATAAATGTTGCTTTTGGTTTAAACCTCTGAAATGAAGCCTGTCCTGACTCAAATAATTTACCCAGATATTCTTCACTTTATTAGACTATCATGAGAGGACCTCAGGAATAATTAAGACAAAGTTTTTTGCTTCACAGGTGACAGAAATTTCCTCTGACAGATTAAAAAAAACAAAAAAACACAAACGTAATAAAAACGAAGTAAAAAGAAAACTTACATTATTCAGAGTTGTGATGGCAGAGAGAATGAAAGGCTTTTGTATTTATTCTTAGGGGCTGGTGGGACTTTGTTGGCAGGATGGGTGTGTGCAGGGAGTGTGTGGGGTCCTGTGTGATGGCTCCAGGTTTTAACTTACAAACCAGTGACACTGTTGTTGCTTTCTTTTTGCTACGGAAGGGCTCGCATTTTTCTTTACCACCGTTTTCTCGTGATAATAGGATAATTTATCTCCTGATCTTGAGAAAGCAAACTTTGTTTTCTCAGATTATTCAAATGCAGAGGTGTGAGGATCTGGATCCGTCGTAGAAGCAACACAGACACAAACATTCAGTCTGACTTGATTTAGAGACTCAATCCGGCCAAACGTTCGTGTCTTTGGACTGCGAGAAAGCCGGGGAACCCATGCAAACACACGGGAAACATACAAACTCCTCACACGTTTCCCCAGAAATCTACTTGTTAATATTTAAGAATTATAAAAATAAGATGTATTTAGTGTATAGATTAATAAGTTATATTGGATTTTATTGAGTGTGTTTGTGGTCTAATTATTTTAATCTAATCTAGTTTTTCTTTGTCTTTCAGTCAACAGGAAAAATCTCTCTGAAATTCCACATCTTCCTGGTGGTGAGTAACAGACATCCCATCTCTACTGGATCCTTCTCTTACTCTGGTACTCAAACTACACTCATTTATTTCTAATATACGAATAATTTCTAATTCTATGTTTTCAGTTGCTGAAATGATGAAATAAATGTGGTTGTGGGAGGAGTGTTTATTTTTTATGTTACACCTTTGATGCTTTGACGTCAGTGAGTTTCTGGTTGGTGGCAGATCACCTGTTCGAAGTGGCTGTGGAGGTGAATTTCAGTCAGGATTTGGAGGAGTCCTGGGACAACCTGGCCAGGTTGCTGCTGCTGTCAGTGAAGGCTTCGGTATGTTAACAAAGAAAAGAACATGAGAAACAGGATATCAGTGATGTGTGAGGAGACTCACTGCATAACTTGTTTCTTCAGATCAGCAAGCAGCTAGACGCTCTGCAGAAACAACTGTCCCTGTCTTCAAAAAGAATTAAAAGGTTTGTTCAAAACAACCCACAAAAGTTCTGAAATGCACACTGAAGTGTCTCTGATATTTTCACTAAATATTATAAATGCGTCTTAAAAAAACTGTCACCGTGTGAAGAAAATGGTAATTAAAGTCCAGGGAGATCAGGGATGTTGCAAGAGATGCTAGAAAAGTGCACACGGGGAAAAGAGTAGAACAAATTCAAGACCCTTTTCAGACTAAAAAGAACTGAATAGAACTGAGTTAATGGCTCACCAGGAAATGGTTTAAACAATCTCAACGTTGGGTACTAGCCAATCCTGGACCAAAGCTGAAGGTTGTTTCTGTGTGCAGGCTGAATGCAGGAGCACTGTACATCCTCTGGCTGCAGATTGGACAGGAGCCTGGAGGTGTACACGTCCACAGAGCCGTCCACTCTGCCATGCAGGGCCTGCTTGCCACAGGAATCAGCCTCAGAGTCCACCGCAGGAACGCCGTCGTCATGTCTGTGTCCACTGCAGGTACAGCAGCGCTTTACAGGGTGCATCTGCCCTCATAGTACTGAATCTGAAGGTTTAATGTACGTTAGTTTAAGAGTGAAAATAAAATCTACCAACAATCTGCCAGTTTGTCATGGAGGCAGAAAAGTGACACAGTGTAATAGATAAAATTTATCAAAGGTGGAAATACACACATTAAAACTTAAATCTGTCATTAATTAACATGGGAAATAATTACATAATTAAGCAATTATATAATGTCAACGGTTGATAAAATGGTAAATAAATTAATGAATTTATTAATTCATAATTACCTGAATGTGTTAAGTAATTTAAATCAATTAAATGGATGAAAAAACACATAATTTTACTTTGTGATTAGTTCATGTTTTCTGAGCTGTAGTCCATCATGAATCAATTTAAACTGTCTTGCAGCTCATCAATAGATCGAGACATCTGATTGGTTATCGTGACCCACAAGTCAATCTTTCCCAAATAAAAGATCCTGCAGGGCCGGTCCAAATACTGCACCACCCAAATCCAGGTGGCGCCATCTGTCTTTACGTTTGATAGCTATAAATATTAGTTATTGTGACTTAAATGATAAATGAAATCAAGAAAAGTGTCATTTCATCAGTAGCTTTAATTTCAGACCTAAGTAATCATAGATAAGGTGCTCCATGTTGGCTCCGCCCACCAGGTTTAACAGGTGAGGCTGACAGAGGAATTAATTGGGGGCAATGATATAATTAATGCTGAAAAAAGGTATGTTTTTAGCTCAAATTATATACTCATTCTGTCTACATCTTTGGGTCAGGAATGAGTCACCCTCAATAAAACATCTAAAATAAAAGCATTTTAATTCAGTTTAAATGCTGAATCTGCTTTGAATTTACATGAAGAAAGAACTTCTCATTCAACAGAAACTGTTAAATATCAGAGCTGAACAACTGCTTCATTTAGTGTCCGTCACAAATGCAGACTTATTATTCTACGTACGTTTAAGGTGCTGCAAAGGCAGTAAATAGTATTTTTATGAAGATATAGTATTTGTATGGTCCAAGGATCATCGCTGGTCCTCCAGGTCCGCTGTGTCTGACACTGTTAGAACTTAGATCGCTGAAAGTTGTGTCTGAACTTGTAGAAAGGTGATGGTGCACCTGCACCTGTCTGAGATCAGTCAGCTGTGTGTGTGTGTGTGTGTGTGTGTGTGTGTGTGTGTGTGTGTGAGACTGATACAGCTACCGGGTCAGAAATGACCTGAAGACGGTCTTTGTGTTCAGGCAGTGTGCAGCCTCCTAAAGTTACACTTTAGAGAGAAATGTTGATCTTTCCACAAACAACAAGTGAAGGTATTTGTGTAAAAAGGTAAAAATCATGAAGAAAAACCTTTAGAAAAGCCTCACCAGCTGCTTTAATGTGTGTTCAGATGTAAATGAGTGCGGGACCCAGCTGGTTTTATGTGACATGAATGCAGAGTGTGTGAACCACTTCGGCACATATTCCTGCCACTGCAGGCCAGGCTTTCAGGACGAGTCTCGCCTGGGATCCGGAGGAACCATCTGCGTGGACACCGAGGGGGCAGGTATGCTCTGACGGTAATCAGCTGGTGGAGCACTTATGCTTCCAGCCACTGACTTCCCTGTTGCTGCCCACAGGCTGCAGCTCTGGTCCGTCCTCGGAGACCAAAGGCGTCTACGCGCTGTTCTTCCTGCTCAGCTCCCTCATCCTCACACTGCTGGTGGTGGCTGGCATGTTGTACCACCGTCACCACCGGGGGGCGTTCCTGGTCCGCTGCCAAAGCAGCAGCAACATCTCCCCTCCTGACCCAAACAACAACCACCACCATCCTGATGACAGCTACTCCAGCCCCACTGAACCTGACCTGCCCCCACCACCTCCACCTGCCAGGGGGGCCAGAGATGGCTGGGCTCCTGTAAAGGAGCGCTGCCCCCCCGTGGACCTGCCGCTGCTGCGCTTCAGCCCACTGCTGCCACCAGATGGCTACACTGATCCGCACGATGCTGGAAAGATGTGAACGGTGACAAAGTATGTCAACTATATTAATTAAATCTTTTATTTGGTTTTCTTTCTCTTTGTGTCGGAATGATACTGTTGTCCACTTTGTAAAATCAACTCAATTAAAGTCACAACGAATCAGCATGTTCTCGTTGTTCTGGATTTTATTTGAGGACTGAGAAGCTGCATCTCCATCATTCTTAGTCTAGTGTTTTAAAGTCCATACATTAATGTGTTTTTTTTATTTGTTTAATACTTTAAGCAGAGCTCTAAATGAACTTTTCTGATCACCAGCCAACGTGGCTTGTAGATTCGTGGGGAGTACAAGTTCCACTAAATGCTTTCAGTCATACACATCGCTTTGTTTTTGACTTAGTTTTAATGAACAAGTCTTCATACATTCAGCTCCCGTAGAAGAGCTGGGTCGCAAACGGCTCTTTATCTAGAATCATTCTGAGCTTCGGTTACAGCCTCATTAGCAACTGTAAATTGTGTGTTAGTGTGGTAAACAGTTTGTATTTTCATAAAAGCCTTATTTTTATGCATTTTAAAAATAGATTTACATTTTAATCAGCCCTTTAAATGAACAGATGAACCACAACAAAGGCCAGAGTCTGAACATTATGACACTTTAAAGTGACAAATATGTCCATTAAACAAATTTTGCTTTCAGTCTCCGTTAACATTGAACTGCAGCCAGATGCTATTTATAACTTATTTATTATTGTTTTGTTGCTGCTGCTTTGGCTCTTTTACTTGTTTACCAGTCTTTCTTCCATCTGCTGTTGTTCTGTAAACATTTTTTGAGTGTCTGCTCCCTCCGTCTCTGGTCCTAGTCACTGATTGGCTGCATGGTGAGCCCATCAAACTAAAGTCCCGCCCTCTGCGTGCTAAGTGTCAGCAGCTGAAACCTCGGCTCATTCGCCACTAAATACCCACCAAACTGAATTTTTACCCTCGTTTGGTGGCTTAACTGGGTTTAATTTAGAGCCCTGATCGCAATCATCAACATAATGTCATCACACCAAAAGTACCTAAAAGGTCAATGGTTTGATCCCAAGTGCGCCAAATATTTGTGTGAATATGAAGAAAAGCACTGCGTACTGAATTCAGAGAGCACTCTTAATGATCTAAAGCTACATCAGTCATTAATTTACCCACAATCCTTTAGCACAAAATGGAAGTAAATATCTTTTGTAATTATTTTATATATTTTAATTATATATTGAAGTTAAGTCATTTACTTTATCATAGTAACTTTATCATCTTGCTCAAGGGCACTCCAGTAGGACACATGGCCTGTTGTGGTCCTGTGACTTCCCTGCTTCAAACTGCCCACTTGGGTTCACTGTGTGTGGGGAGTAAAGTGTAGCCTGTGCTGGCCCACCCAGTAGAAAGCCCTTTAATAAGCTTAAGCCTAATCCTGAGCAGTGTGCTGTCACATGTGGGGTCTGCAGTAACATGCTTTATTACTGGCTGCTTCTGGATGCTTTTCTGTCCCCTACCGTCTGTTCTCCACTCACCAGAAGACTTGAGGACAGTGAATATTTGGCTGGGAACAAACATAACTCCACTGTGGGGATGAGACTGTTGTGTAAACACCGTTGTAAATGGAATCCGTCTCTATCCCCAAAATGTGACTTAAACACACTTCAAGTATCTGAAAGCAGACCCGAGCATCATCAAAGCAGATTATCAACTGACCTGCACTTTCTCAAGACAATGCAAGGTGTGTGTGGATTTCTTATGAGGGTCACTTCTCTCCTCTGGTCCTGATGTCCTCTCAGCATTTATCTTTCTGCCTGGTTGGAATAACTGCTCTCCTGTGAGATGATCATTGTCTGAATGCTCCTCACGTCCAGCAGGTAGGCTCAGCAAGGACGGCATCACTGGGCAGCTGTCCACACGGTGAGGAAAGGCGGGATTTGGTGGTGGACCCACCCTCCAGGCTCAGCTTGCTTCCTCTGCTGGCAGCCTGAGGTCAAGAAGGGCAGTCCTCCTCTCCATAGCCTTACATTGAGAGAGCATCCCCTACTGAGCAGCCGTTTTTACCCACAATCCCTTGACCATTTGTCTCCTACCAGCCCATAATATATCTGATACAGCAATACTTTTACACACACACACACACACACACACACACACACACATCTGGTGGACAACATCGATGATGAATTAACATCCAGTATTATGAATGATAGTTTTTTTCTGTCATTTATGAGTTAAAGCAGACCCAACATAACTCCCTGCCTTTAAAACTGTGCTTCTGACTTGTTTTTGATGGCACACGAGCATTCACTACGTACATTCCTGGAGGCTGAGAAACTGCACTTCATATCTTTTATTTCCATGCCAGTGCATGACTTTACAGCTGCATTTTGTTTGACAGCACCATGTCCCACAACGGCCAAGTGGATGTGAACACACCTGATGCATGAAGAGGGACACTAGAGCAAAGCAAACGACTAGAGTCAACGTCGGACAACGTCCCTGGAGGCAGCTCAGAGAAGAGACAGGATGTACGGCGGATGCAGAATTAGCTGTTGTTAGGGCACCATTGTGTGAAAAACTGCCAAAGTTCAGGCTTTAAGTTCTGCACTCAGTCTCTTTATCTTCTCTGTCTGATGCTACAAGCAACAGCATGAAAAGTAAAATAAAGAGCTGAAACCACAAGAACTTACTGATGGTTCTGAGAGCAAATAAGACGTGTTTCTGAGCCAACAAAACAGTTGTAAAATGCAATATCTGCAGTCATGACTGAGTGAAAGAGAGAGTTGTTTGTAATATGAAGTCCCTTGTGTTACATGCAGACATGTTTTTTTCATAGACTAAAAAAGGCGGAGTGCTTGGCTTCAACCTGCAGTTGGTGGTGGTGTAAGACAGCTCCCATACACCTCTCAAACTTAAAGCAGCTGGCTTCATTTAACTTTTATCTTGTTGATTTTCATCTGTATTGTGATGCTTGTCAGTAATTTTATAATCAGCATGTTAAATTAACGTCAGTACACAGGAAATAAAAACAGCCATGTGTTTCTTTCGTTGGTTTGTGGATGTAGGGTGTGTGTGACTTTCAGACAACTGTCTGTTCGAAAGTTGTTAAAATGGAAAAGCAACCATTGTAAATGTTAGACCAAGCATGGAAACGTCCGAGATAATTACTTACGGAAATACCTGGATTCCTCTTCATCATGCACTTGGGTCTTAATAATTACAATTAAGCAGAACTGGCAGAGTGTGTGTGTCAGTGTTTTGGATCATATTACACTATGATGTGAAGTTAAAATGTTAATCTGCTTTTGACTGAAGCCGACATTCTGGGAGAGTTTCACTGGCAGTAAATTCCCAACTGCTTTTTGACCTCTATGTGCTATTATTAGTGTTCTGTTTTGTCCCAGTGATATACTGTATGTGTGTATATGTGTGTGAGTCCATCTGACAGGAAATGCTGACCTTGCATCCCACAGAATGAGCTAGTCAGTAATCCCATCAGTATATAACAGCTTGATCTCTGGGATTCCTTGTATCGGTGAAATCAGGCTGTGTTTTCTTTTCTTTGGGAATTGGCTCTGCTACAGTTTATTTTTCTATTGGTAAAGCTGTATGAAGTGTGATTGGGCAGTTAACCTCAGATTGGTGGAGGCGCTGTTCAACCTGATAAGAGGACCATCATGTATGATATGACGGACTGATGGGCTCACCGGCCTACCGCCCAGAGTCCACCTGCAACATGAGTGCAGACCTTTACAGCCATGTTATTACGTTTGTGTTTTCAGAAACATTCCTGGATTCTGTCATAAATGGAGGGAGAGGGGTGGAAGGATGTATTTGGCCTACGTTCAGAAGCAGAGTAACACACTTTTGGGGTCACCTCTATTAATTGTAGGACTGTGATGAAATCAAGTTGCTTGTGTTTAAATACATTACACATGACCCTCCATATTAAAGAAAACATTTTGTAAAATCTTTGCTGTTTTATAATTCTGAACCGCACCTGATGCATGGAAGAAATCCCAAGAGGGATTCTGTCTGATGCTACAAACAACAGCATGAAAAGTAAAATAAAGAGCCAAAACAAATGCTGCTGTATTATTATTAATTCTGAACCGGAGAGAATTTACTCCAGCAGCAGTTGTGACACAGTGATCGACCACAACATTGAAACTACTGGCATATGAGGTGAGACATTATCTTAGCCTTGGGCCCAAAGCTACCAAAGGCTCAGATAAAACATCCCATCAACTTACTGGACAGATTATATTTTGATGATGAATGGGAACAATTGAAAGCAGGGGTGGTGTGGTGTCAGCTGAATTATGGAAGGCTAAGTGGGTACTAGTGGGAAAGGGCCATAACAGATTATGAGTCTGGCTGAGTGAGGACTAATTTCTAAGTTAAAAGAAAGCGGGGGGCACATGCTTATACTTGCTTTGGTCCACTCCTTGTCTCTGGCTGTTCTTCCTCCACACTGTCGGCCACTGTAAAGATGAGGGATTTAATCATATTAAAGACTGACTTCAGTTATTTGGTTACTTTAATTAGGTTACCTTCTATGAACTGATACTAATATTAAAACAATTACACTAAATTGGATTAAATTTGATCAAAATAAATTATAACAGGACTGTATTTAACTTGAAAGTTTAAGTTTCTTTGTAAAGTAGCCTGAGGTGACATTGGTTGTGAATTGGTGCTTTATATATAAACTAATGTAAATGCTGGGCAGCGTTTTAGTGCATTAGGGTCATTATAAATGATGATGATGATGAACTACGTGACAAGGCTCAGCCTAAAGGAGTTTCAAGAGTGTGATGAATAAACCTCATCCATTACTAATTAGCTCAACATTCCTTCTCACCTGTGATTCACCTGAGCTTTAATCTGAGCAGCTGTGGCTCAATAGTTTGACATCTGTCTACTTCGGAGTCGTCCCCGCAGAAGCAGAGGCTGACTCATCTTCTGGTACGTTAACCTGACGTACTTAAATCATTTTAGGTGAATTTGTGGCCGGCTGCACTGTGGTTCGGTGGATTGCGTCATTGCCTTGATGCAAGAAGCCATTCTGTGTGGCTTCTGCATGTTCTCCCTGTGTATGCACGGGTTCTCTCTGGGTACTCCGGCTTCTTCCCACGGTCCAAAAACATGTGTTAGGTCAGTGTTTCTCAATCCAGGTCCTCAGGACCCGCTGCCCTGCATGTTTTATAAGTAACCCTCCTTTATCACACCTGAATTAAAGAATGGCTCGTTAACAGGCTGCAAAGAACTTGATGAGGAAGTTTATTAATTTGAATCAGGTGTGTTGGAGCAAGAACACATCTAAAAAAAAAAAGAACAGGTTCAAAACTTTTTTGGGGCTTTTACTTGGTATTTAATGTGTGTGTGGATATTTAATTTTAGGGACATTTTATTTTATTTTAATACATTTTATATTTTACTAATAATGCTTTGTATCATTCCTCTTCTGAATTCTGTTTTTACTATTTTAATGTTTTTTATTATTTTGCATATTCTTTCTAATGCTTTTAAAATCTGAAAGGCATTTTGTGCTGCATTTTATTGTATGAAAAGTACCTAATGAATACAGTTTGACAGATTGATTGGATCAGGCATAGTGGATGAATGGATGAATTTGTGGTGATGGACTGGTGACTGAATTGGCCTCCAGCCCTCATCCTGATTTGGATTAAGCAGGTGTAGAAAATGGGTGGATGGATGGTTGGTTGTAGTTGTGGTGTTCATGTACCTGACTAGATATCCTGTAATTTTTACAGCCCAACTCGGCTGTTATTTGTTGTGATGTTGTTGCTCTTAAAAAAAATGAATCCCAGTTTAACAACCACTTGTCATTTTATTGTATTTCCATCAACAAACATGTCTTCTTCCTCCAAGCCACAGCCACCTGTTCTTTTTTGGAATCTAAATTATTCCTGAAATTCATCGTTTTGATAAAAGTTTGGTGTGTTCACCTCTCAGCACAAACACAGTTACTGACATCTTACGAACCATAAGGGGAGGGGTTAGTCTACGTTACACAAAACCTGAGAGATTCCTGCATGTGGTTTGATGAGTTATAAAAACAAATTATTTTGTAGAAAGGGTTTAATGGAAAAAAGACTTTTTGAAATTATGCTATACTCAGAAACTGAAGGTGCTACCTTAGGACAGGACTGAGCTCAACCCCAGTACGCTTTATCAGATATAGTAAAGCTACCAGCTGCACTCAACATTCAGAAATAGTCTAAATGTGACACAAAGCAAGATCATCCTACAGGGGGCAGTGTGTAGCCTCAAGAGTTTGGCATAATAAAGGATCCACTTGTAATCATATCCTTGTAATAAAGAAAGTGTCTCTTTGTCCTATTTCATTCAACACATTGTCACAACCCAGAGCCTTAATCCTGCAAACTGACGGACAGTTGCATCGGGCAGGAGCCACATACCATTATTTGAGGGAGTCAAATCTGTTAAGCCCCAATTCTTTTGTCAGCATTTGCATATTTGAAAATATTCTTTCATTGATGGGCCAAATCCTCCTTGTACGTGATGCAAGACATTTTTAGTATTATTTGTGAGGTATCTACACACACTATTAGCACTGCATAATGCCTTCATATAATACAGCAGTATAATCTTGCAGATAAGGCTTTTTCTGAAGTGTAGCATTACGCTGGGATGAAATGCTGCAACGTCAAATAGATTCAAACAGGCTCAAATGTCATCAGAAATGTCAAGCGCCTCTGCAGTGACAGGATACCAAAAAATTATCATTTTCATCACTGGCCTGATTCCTCAGACTCATCATCCAGCTGAAAGGCTGGCTCAGCCGAACCCCTGCAGTGTAACGGGCTTCATGCTGTAATAAAGGCTGTTACCTCTAACTCCGTTTGCTCCCTTTTTTTCCCTTCACCCTGCTTCTTTTTGTTCTGTCTTTTCTTCATCCACCTCTTCACCTCCATCCCATCCACTCATTCCCATCCTCATCCTATATGGAAGGATGGCTTTCCCTCTACCTGTCGAGTCTCTCTGACTCGCTGATAACCTGTCTATCTGTCTGTGGCGTTGAGCACGGTGTGCTTCACACATTCACACTCTGCAGGCCTTTTCTCTGCTGCTCTCTGGAGTCCCTTCTGCACAAGCTCTGATAAGATTGTTAAGATACAAGAAGAGTATTGCCGAGTGATAGCATATACACTCTAAAGAGACACCTGTGACAAACCTTTAACTTCTAGACATGCTAGCTCACATTTCTTGTCTAGTCTTAAACATTTGATTTGACATTATAACTCTTACATTTTCAGTTTTACTTTTTGAGGTTTGTGTTGCTTTGTTTCATTGTTCTTCCTACTGCATTTACTGCAGGCTTTTCAGCTTGGTTGGGGCAGGAGACAAATCTCTCATGTTTCATCTCTTAACACAAAAGTTTTAACGTTTGTTTCCTCAACAATGACCATGATCTTTTTTTGTTTTTGTGGAAGATATGAGATATTCTTTAAGCTGAAAAGGTTACATTTCCTCTGCTAGCTTAAATTTTCGTGGCGTTGGGAGAAGATGGGTTGTTTTGAAACTTCTTTTACTGCTTGTAGAAGAAATTTTACAGATGTGAATCTTTATGATACAACTGGAGGGATAATGTTGCCTGAATATGAATAACAAGTAAAAATAAAGTTAGTTTTAAGACTGCTGCAGCACATTGCATGCAACACACTGTATGTAGTGTAAACAAATTGGATGCACACTGGAAAATTTTTTAAATTATACTGCAGATTTAGCAACAGTTGACACATTAACATTGACAGTTAACGCTTCTGTTGTTGTGTTTTGTGGTCTTATGAAGCTGTTGTACACACCCAGGTGTCATGCAAACTACTACATGCTGTGTACTGTACTCAGGGGCGTGGCATGAAATTCTGGGCCCCATGTACCCCATACCCCTATGTGGACTTAAACGACAGTTTTCATGGTATAATGCCTACTAAAGTAATATATATGATCTTAATTTAAACTCTAAATGGCAAAATGGCTTCTCTGGTCATGTTCCTGGTTCATCTGGCAGACACTCTTCTCTCCTCCACCTCCTCACTACCTCCAGAGCAACCTTCCCATTTCTTCACTTACATCTTCTAGTTCTCTCTGCTACAAGGAGGTAAGACCAGATAGATCCAAGATTACCTTAACATGCTTGCCGCTTAACATGCAATAGAATGAAACTTAATGGAAGTGTTACTGAGATTATTTAGTCTGAACCAGCTACAGATGATTGAACAGCCTCCATGAGTTTAGCTTGTCTCATCCTCGGTGATCATGTGGACGTGATGATGGACCTGCTGCTGCTGTGTCTGAAACTGAGGACCATGTGGTTAATGATGTAAAGCTTTGCTAACACTGACGGTACAATGTTAAAGTGGTTCTGGAAGGGTCCATATATATAATTGTTATGCAATAAGCCATTTGTTAGGCTACACCAACAAACACACGAGTCATGTTTTGTATTGAACCTCCTGTCTGACTGTAAACTTCTACTACTTTGTGTCTTACAACGTGCAGGCTGGACAGCTTTCTGATTCATATCACTCCTTTATTTTTAATGCACTGAATAAAGAAATTCAGTAATAATTATGAGACAGACCTTTTCCCAGGTTAGATATTTTCATAAGGTTTTGACTCAAAAGGAGCAACATTAGGTGATATAACAATCAGACTCTGACTTATTCATCTGTCATTGTGGCCTTAAAGTTGGGAAATTCTCCTCCTTTTTTAATAATTTAAAAAATATGGTAGATCATTTGTTATCAACATTACAGAATTTGGGGTCTGGTGCATTTAGTTTTTCAGATAACGTCAGTGGCATCTTCACAATCCTGAAATTACAAGGAATCAACTGATACCAAATACGGGAAATTTATTATTGCAAAGTTCGTAAAATCAAATAATTTAGAGTAGCAACTTCGATGCATTTCTGAAGGCGATCTATCAGTGTTTTCCCTGAATTAATCCCAACGCGTTGCCTACAGGCACATGCTGCTGACATCAGCTCAAACTGTGCTTAGGTCAGGTGCTGGTCGACTCTCTTCTCCCATGAGATTAAAAAGAACGTGTTGGGCTGGAAAACATAGCATTGGCTGGGCAGATCAAATTTTGAGCTGCTTTACATGCCATTTGCTGACTTATTTAATATATTTTGTATATATTTTAAGAAAATATATACAAAAGAGTTGCCATCATGTGGCAAAAATAAAAATGTACACATTTAAATAAACTGTTGTGTCCTTGCACTCACATCATTAGTTAGTGGAGAGAATATGTCGAACGTTACATCATCATTCAGTGATTGGTTAATCAAGTGTCACTGTGAAATGGCCACTTGTAAGCACCACAAACAGGGTTTAGAGTTCAACCTGAAGGCTTTTCCTCTCAAGCTTGGCTCTGCTATTTAGAGACTGCAAAATACCGAATTGGGGGAAATGTAAAAAATTACACAGAAAGGAATGGACGACTGATCTGGAGCTAAGGTACTGGATTACCCCGTGTTCAGAGGATTACTCCAAAGCTTGTTGCAAGTATTGTAACACAGAACTCCAGGCACAACTTCAAAATTTAAAAGAACATGAAGAAAAGAAATAGAAGAAAAGAACAGTCAGTGGAGAAACGCAGCATCAGCTGGAAGCAAACAGCCGTCAGTGCATTTTGGCTTGAAGTTGAATGCCCACGTTGGAAGCACCTTTTCCCAGGTGATGCTGCTGAATGGGACTGCGGCTCCTTTGTAGCCTCATGGATGTGCGCTCTGGCGGACATCAGCCTTGGTGAGATTTGATTCCTCATGTTAAGCCTCTTTCTCTGGCTTTCATCGACTGTACACAGTTGTTCATGTTCAACATCCTTCAGTTCAAGAAAAGACAGTTGATCTGCTGCTTGTTGCTGGTCAGTGGATTTTAAACAGCTTTTAATACTTTTACCTGATGAAGAATTTTCTTGATCTGCTATTATTTGAACAAACCTGTGTGCTCTCACACACATTTTTTCAACATTACGATGATCTTGGTAAAGTTTCTGTGGAATGTCCAATGTTTTCATCTCCTTCACAAGGCATTGCACTATTTCACTTTTTTAATTTGCAGAAAGATCCTTCTCTTCCCAGACTGGTACTAGCTTAATAATGTAGAAAAACCTCTTGCAGTAGTTTCCCTTTAATGAATCTAATCATCACATGTCTGAGATTGTTATCAATAAACAAACAGGAGAAACAACACAAACTAAATCTTCCACAGAAAAGCTAAAACTCAGATGTTTCATTAACTGAAATCCTACATCTGGAACAAAATGTAGAATAAAATAGTAAATTCTTCACTTTACATTACAAAGCACTTTATGGTAAAATGAAACCTGTCTGAACCCTAACGCTGTAAAATTGTTTTCTTTAAATCCATATTAAGCCTTTCCTTTTAGTATGCAGGTCAGTTGTTCTTCATAAGACTCAGGTCCTGAACTAGAATAGGTAGAAGAGCCTTTCATTTTCAGGCTGGAAACTGGCTCCCTGTTTGGGTAAAAATAAACAGATATCTTCTCTGCTTTTAAAACATACCTCTTAAAATAAAAGAAAAAAATTACATTAATTTACGGATCTTTAATGCCGTGGAGGAATAACCACCGAAACTTTGGGACTACAAGCTAAATCTGAGATTTAAAACCAAGGAAATCTGATCATTTTTTACAGTAAGAACTGCTGAAATGTATACAGTATGAAATGCTGTCAGGAATGAAACAACAAGAATGTGTGAAGGAAATAAAGAAATAAAATGCTGTATAAAACGTGGACATCCCTGTCACAAAAGATCAAATTTTACAACTTGCCACTGTTTCATTATCCCCATCTTTGTGATTGTTTGGTTGAATTTATTGGTCATTTAGGCTTCTTTGTGTATATATTCTATTTTCCTCTCTCCAGTCCATCTGTCCTCCTTGACCTTTCTTTGGCCCAGTTCCAATATTCGCACCCCCACCCTTGTGCCCCTGGATTGCACGTTTGCGTTGATGGGCGCGAGTGTGTAGTGTGTCCCAATTTTTCAGAGCGGAAGCTTGCCCCGCCCCCTTTGCACCCTCAGTCCACAGAATATTACCCACAATTCATTGCTGCATGTGATGTTTTAAACCAAAAATGTGGGAAAATGACAATGTTTTTAAGTGTAAGTATTGAAATACTTCCTCTTTTACTATGCTAAGAATATTCGAAGTTTCCCCTGTTACTTGGAATGTTTTAAATGTCTGGAAGTTACTAAGAAAAGTACAGATATTTGTTCACAGACATTTTATGCTAACAATTTCATCAAATTTTGTTTTCAACAAGTCATGAAGCAGCCAGTTTATTATTTCATATACATTTAGTTTAGAATATAAAACAGTTATTTATCACTCTACATTTAAAATCATCCAACAACTTTACATAAATTTGTTCAGTAATTCAATAATTCATGTACATTCATTAAAAATGTGTGTGGATTTTATAAAAACTCATATTTTTTTTACAGGGACGGATGAAAATGACCATCTCTTCACTGGGCACAGAAATGCCTCTGCTCAAGGCTATGAGTGAGTTTACAGCTGTAAACAATATTAAAATGTTTTAGGTAAATATTTAACAGATAGACAGATATTTTTCTAATTTAACACGTGACTCGTGCAGCGAAATAATAAAAAAAATGGACTTGGAGGGAAAGTAACTCCTCAACAATACAAGGAGAAATGGGAAAACCTAAAGAACAAATATAAGGCCATTTGATTAACAGTGTGAAGTGTCTTTGCATCTGTGAGATTGTAGTATGTAAATATTCTATGCTGTAAAGCATATAGATGGCATTAATGTCATGGCTGAGTGTGTGGCTTGAACAGTGTATAATGAACATGTGTGAATTGTCTGTGCTCTGAACTTGATTGCATGAGCTGCTTTTTCATTGTAACCAAGTGTAACTGTAATTTGACGATACTGTGGAAGATATAATTCCTTTGTAAGAGTCGTTCTCACATTCTGTCTTCCAGATTGGGTCAAAGAACCTGATTCTCCTTATCTGTGTGTATAAATGATGCTCCACAGAAGCCTGCTTTGTCTTTCCCTCTGGAGATTGCTCATGGCTCTGCAGATGGACTGACCCCCTTCAAGGAACAAAACTTATAAAATGCAACTATCATGTGGGGCATCAGATCTCTATTTTGCAGGATTCTCACCACAGCTACTTGCCAAATAATAAGCCCTAGATTACCTGTGACCTGAAAAGCTGCTGAACATGAAGAGGAGAGTCTTCAAAAAGGAAGAAGGGAGTGTACAGAAACAGTTCAATGACTATGATGGTTTGTTGCAGTTATATATTTTGGATGCTGACAAGCATTTCTTTTTGTTCTATGTGAAATGGAAAGGCTTAAAAACATTAGCGAGGTGAAGAAGTTCTTGTTTCCTTTTAATTCTGTCAATTTATATGGGAGAACATCCTATTTGGAATCACATGAATGAGGATATTTGCACAGACAAGCCCAAACACCCGCGGTAGACCCATGCTCACACATAAAAACCAAGTATTAAAAATGAGCATTTCTGGATCAGAACAGCCATGTCTCTTGGAATAGCATCTAAATCACACACCATATGGGTCATGTGTGTGTGCTTCTTATTTCTTGTGAATTTGTTTCCTAGAAATAATCCTATTTTGAGTGGGATTCAGTGTTGTAAAATGACTTAGGAAAAGTGTTTAACATGGAATGCTGTTGATTCCATGATGCCATAATGTCATTATTACAAAAGTTTCAAGATAGCATGGCACCATGGCATTGCAAACATCATAGCCTACACTGTGACCCTATGTTTGCCTTCCAAGAGAAGCAACTACATATCAGAAGATATCTGAAGGACGGACAGGAACCAGGGACAGAGAAGGGGTGAGTCCATGTATTATGCATGTATTATGCAAGGAGGACCCGGAAGACGGGCAGACCTGGGCAGGTTCTCTGGAGGGCGTCCCGGAGGATGGGCAGACCTGGGCCAGATCTCTGGAGGGTGTCCCGGAGGACGGGCAGACCTGGACCGGATCTCTGGCGGACGGCCAGAGGGGCGTGCTGACAGGAGCTGGGACTCTGGAAGGCGTGCTGACAGGAGCTGGGACTCTGGAAGGCGCGCTGACAGGAGCTGGGACTCTGGAAGGCGCGCTGACTGGAGCTGGGATTCTGGAAGGTGCGATGGGAGCACAGGCTGGAGCTCTGGAAGATACACAGATGTTAATTGGATGTCCGGCGGGAAACCACATGGTTGGGAAGGGAAGGGAAGAACCAGCGGCTGGAGAGGAGCGTCCCGCTCGAAGACCCCCTCGGAGAGTAGAGCCACTGGCTGGAGAGGAACGTCATCACCATTGACCTCCTCGGAGACAGGAACCAACAGAGGCTGCGTGGACCTGGGAGCTAGCATAAGACCTTGAAGTGCCGGGCTGGACCGTTGCGCTGGCGTCGGACGCTGTAGAGCTGGAACTGACCGTTGCTGGGGCGTCAGACGCTGTAGAGCCAGGCTTGACCGGGGAGCAGGCATAGGAGGCTGCAGGACAGGCGCTGATCGTGGCTGTGGCATTGGTAGCTGTAGAGCCAGGCTGGACCGGGGAGCAGGCATAGGAGGCTGCAGGACAGGCGCTGACTGTGGCTGTGGCGTTGGACGTTGTAGAGCCAGGCTTGACCGGGGAGCAGGCATAGGAGGCTGCAGGACAGGCGCTGACCGTGGCTGTGGCGTTGGACGCTGTAGAGCCAGGCTTGACCGGGGAGCAGGCATAGGAGGCTGCAGGACAGGCGCTGACCGTGGCTGTGGCGTTGGACGCTGTAGAGCCAGGCTTGACCGGGGAGCAGGCATAGGAGGCTGCAGGACAGGCGCTGACTGTGGCTGTGGCGTTGGACGTTGTAGAGCCAGGCTTGACCGGGGAGCAGGCATAGGAGGCTGCAGGACAGGCGCTGACTGTGGCTGTGGAGTTGGACGTTGTAGAGCCAGGCTTGACCGGGGAGCAGGCATAGGAGGCTGCAGGACAGGCGCTGACCGTGGCTGTGGCGTTGGACGCTGTAGAGCCGGAACTGACCGTTGCTGTGGCGTCGGACGCTGTAGAGCCGGAACTGACCGTTGCTGGGGCGTCGGATGCTGTAGAGCCGGATAGGACAGGGGAGCAAGAGGCGACACTGGAGACATGAGCCTGGGAGCTGGAGGTGACACTGGAGCGTGGAGCCCGGGACTGAATATCATTGATAGCCACAATGGATACCACCCATGCCTCTGACATTAGTTCAGCCAGGGAAGGAGAGGAAAGAAGATCCAACTGAGTCATGAGTTCTATTGCCACACCCAACCTGTCCTCAGGTCCAGGATACACAGCCATAGTATCTATATATCTTTTAACTATTTTGTGTACGACCTGAAAGTCCTCAGCTGATAGGAGAGCCACCGGGTCCTGCTCTGATTCTGGATCCTCCAGACGTTTCCAGGTTGTGATGCTCATTCTGTTTTGGTAGGACCTTCTGTTACATATGGACTCCACGGAGACAAGGGCAGGTTAACAATACTTTATTATTACGACGGAACACAAGGTAAAGGGCTTACTCAGACAGGACTGAAGGAGGGACAGGAACCAGGGACAGAGAAGGGGTGAGTCCATGTAATATGCAGGTTTAAGGTCCGACAGGGAGTGACTGTGGTGCTGGTGTATATAAGGACTGGTGAGTCAATGGAGGACAGGTGTGACAGGTTGGGTTGATTGGAGAGCAGGGATCAGGGACAGGTGTGGAGGATCATGGGGAGGGCTGGAGGAGTGGCAGGACAGACTGTGACACTCAGTTTGTCATGTTTGTGCCGCTACATCTTTTTAATTTATTTGGTCTTAAGCAAAACTTGTTTCTGGTAGAGTATCTATGCCGTCAGTAAAGACACAGAGGTTACATGCACCAGATAACTAGCAGTTGACATGTAACGCTTCTGTTTTCTGTGTTTTGTGGTCTTATGAAGATGTTGTACACACCTGGGTGTCATTGCGAAGTTTCACTGCCCACCTAGCATGCGCACTACATGGTTTAGCCTCCTCTTTGTGTTTTCCCCTGCACGGACATAGGGTGTGTCCCAATCCGCGTACTTATATACTTTGAATACTACATTTAAGTGCATTGTGGGCTGGCACAGAAATTTCAGTAAATTTCAGTGCACTGAAAGTACCCAGATGCTGCCATAAACTCGGCCAAAAATCTAGTGCGAAATGACGGACACTATGCGCACTAAACGGACGCCATCTTGCTGACGTAGCAGAAGGGACTTTTAACCAGTTTTCCAGAGCCGAATAATGGCGGTCACTGACTCAGCGGTACCGATGCAGGCGGAGACTATTTTGTATAGATGTAAGTATGAAGTTGCTTTCTATCTCTCTGGTGTAAACGAAATGGTCCTTGATCTAAAAACTGTTTAGGGAAAATGGTTAGAGAACCGGCCCAATTCGATGGTACCACTGACTTAGCCGTAGCTGATTGTACATCACTTTAGGTAAGAGTCTGCAAAGTACCCATAAAGTACATATAAACATAAATAATGTTTGCTTTCATATAAAATGCCAATGTTTGTTCACCGTAGGTCGCTGTGGCATCAAACTACCAAGCCAGCAGTGGCACTGAGGCATTTACCACCTGGGGCTAGGACGCTGCTGTGGAGAAGAGGAGGCGGCAAGAGAGAAATGTTTAAATAAAAAGTTTTCTGCATCCCTGTGTTTTAGCCTTAGTACTGCATTTCATACTTTAAATGATGATTTCTAGTATAATTTCCTGTTGCCAGATGTGAGCTGTATCAGTGTAAACACCAATAAAACAAATGTATAATGTAAAGTACTTTAATTCAGTAAAGATATCTTTGCATATTTAAAAGCTAACAGGTATGGGAGGAGACATGCAAAGACACATGAATGTGTGTGCTGATGGTTTCTATTCTTATCAACTGAGGTAGATTAATACGGTGTAGGCAACGGTACTTTGTTTCACAAATGAGGCTTTTTAAAAGCATTTAATACCATAAAGGTGTGATACAGTAGTAGCGGTTTAAAAGTTCCCATCCAAGCTGAAAGCCAGCCGAATACCTGCCGGCTTCCAGCCCAGTTCCATTCCAGTTCCAGCCAGCTGCCTTCCAACTTCCAGCCGCCAGAGAGGCCCCCTCCTTCTCCTGGGAGTGTCGATGTTTTAATCAAACTCCACCCATTCCTTGTAATATAGGGTAGACCCAGAAGATGGCGCTTCTCTCACAGACTTCTCATCGCCCGTAGTCTGTCAGATTTTATCTGAATTTACACTGACCGGCAGAGGCGCCACTCAAAGCACCTCTGATGGCCAGTCACAATTCATAAAAATGCATAAAACTTAATACATAATCATCGTTTGACGTGGAATGTGAAATTGTAACATGCTTGTGCGCTGCCAATTGTTTTATTCAGAAATGAATGCTAGTAGGTTAATAAAACCTTTCAAATACTGGATCACAGCCCCTAGCTCTATTCTCAATAGGATGTATTTATCATACTGATTAATCTTTTAATATTAGCATTATTAACATAGACAAATCAGATTTGGATCAAGCAACACAGAATCTGTTTGAGGTAGCTAGGAAGGGTTATTTTATTCTCATATTATTTATTTCACCTCCATAAGAAGACAGGGCGACAGATAAAAGCCCCACGCAGGATCGGAGATAATTTCTTCCACTTCAATGTGTCTAATCGCGGGGGGACATCCAACACTCGCTGTGCTGCGACTTCCTGCTCGCCGGGAATCCCGATTACGTCACCCCTCCAGGTGGGCTATTCCCCGACACGCTCTGATTACCATTCCAAAAGGTACTGTATGCAGCCCCCAACTTGAACATGCGCCTTCTTCAACATTCACACTTGCTCCAGAAAATTACCATCTCTTAGGCTCCTCCACCACCACTTTGACTGTGGATTGATACGTAAATGAGCCGCAATGAGGCAGCTGAACAAGTGACCCAGTTTTGTGATTGTTGCACATTGGGTAAGAGTGGTCAAACGAGTCCAGTTTGTGTTGTCATGCTACCAGAAATTCAGTAGGCTAGTCGGTCCTAATGCAGTGAATTTCCATGTTAATGTTGCCAAATTCAATAGCATAGCAAGAGATGAAAAAAGAAACGATATTTCTTCAACATGTTAACCAAAATATTTACCTCTTAAAGCATAAACCAAGTATTTACAACAAGCAGTGTGCTTTTTAACGTTAACGTGTGCCATAGCCTACTGCACCGCTGTTCCTCCTTCCAAGTCTTCTTTTTTATTATATTGTTGTTTTATCATCTGAATATACTACAACAACACAGAGAAAATATATGAAAGTTTATTTTACGCTGGTATTTGCGCAGCAGAGTTTTCTGCCGCCGGATTTGTAGTCCAGGAACGGAGAACACAGCTGCTGCCAGGAAAGGTGGATTACATTTTGTTAAAGCACAGCAATCTCCGAGTAGCCTATTATAAATCTCAGTGGCAAAATAAAACACACTGGTCTGGTTTAGTCTTCACTCTGAAATGGTTCAGTCAGAGGAATATAAAGCTGTTTTAAAAATGTTGAACAAGCTTAAAATAAACATTCATAGGCTATCTATGTGTTTTAGATTAACACAATGATAAAACAACAATAGGCTATAATAATGGAAAAGAAGCGGTGCAGCATGGCAATGATGCGTTAATGGCTCGGGTCGCGGGTTAAACATCAGTCTGGTTCGGATTTAAATGGAATAAATACATTGGTGACGAGTCGGGTTCGGGAGTCATTCTAACGGGTTAGAGCAGGTATGCGTAGCAAAACGGAACCGTGCAGGACTCTGCTCTAAGCAGTTCGGACTTGGTTGACCTGGAACCATTTGACAATAAAATCTGGAGCCATCCTGCAACGCGCTCGCTTAGGCGTCCAGTTAAACCGTGTTTATTCAACCAGTCCCTACTTCATTGCATTCATTCTTTCCTCATAGCCTACGTGCACATTTTTTTCAAGATTGTTTATGTCAGTTTTGTTTTGGAAAATGAAAAAGGAGTCTTTGCGCAGAACTTATAACATTATTCTAATCTTGCCACTTGCCTATTTTATTATTGTGTATTTTTGTAATAACATGTAAATTCACTGCATAGGAACCAACTAGTCTACTGAATTTTGTGTGACAACACTAACAGAACTGTTTTGACAATGCAACAATTACAAAACTGCGGCTCATTTACTTATCAATCCATAGTCAAAGTGGTGGTGGAGGAGCCTTGGAGATGGTAATTTTATGGAGCAAGTGCGAATGTTGAGGAATTTAGCCTTTGTTCAAGTTGTGGGCTGCATATATGCAGCCCACAACTTGGTATACTTTCAGAATGATAATAAACAGAACAAGTCACACCAAACCAGGAGCTAAGACCACGAAGTTCAGCATCATGCTTATCTATCTTTGGCGTTTTTACACCAACATTTTTATACACTGGATAATGATAATAATTATCGATTAAAGTCACGGATAAAACTGCTGTTGTTAAAACACACCCATCTCTTACAAAATCTAAAATGTAAAACAAAAAAAACAACAAACAAAAAATCTGGATCACTGTAGAAATATCTTTATTCATTGCTGATCATCTGGCCATTGAAGCGTTTTTATTTGGAATTGGGAACAAATATTTTCCACCCTGTTATATTCTGTTCCACTCTGTTATGTTCCATTCCACCCTGTTAGTAAGGTGTTTTTTAATTTTTTTTTTTTTTACTAAAAACATTGAGGACTGTGAACCTTGTTGCACCATATTAGGAAGTGAGGAACATTAAATTGATTTTGCTTTTCTGTTCCCAGGTCAAAAGGAATGTAATTATCTCTCATTTGAAATACTTGATTATGCTTTCCTTCTTGCCTTTGTGGAAACAGAAACGTGATAATCTCTCACTTGAAAGCAAGCTGGGCGTACAATAGTGTGATGACGATGAAAACTCACATGACCAATGCTCAATAAAGGGTACATGAAAATGTGAGAAATGGTCAAAAGCACATATACCGTTTGTGGTGAGTGAAACTATACAGCACAGTCCCTAGCTCTTTTCAAGCACACTCCTCCCCCCAAGGAGTATGCTTGAACAGCTAACGGCAGGTAATGGCTGTGTTTACAAATGTAAAGGTGCTAATTGTTGGCCATTGAATTGTTAATTTCAAACCGGGCAGCCTTTTGGTTGTACTCTGGGCATGGTAGAGGGATAAGAAATCTCTGGGTTTTCCAGTGTTAAACACTGGAAGCGTCGCCAGCGGTCTTTTGATGACCGCCAGTCACGCTACCATGCCTATAGTGTATTAAAAACTAAACGGCTGAACCTGGTATTTTAGGACTTTTATTAGATAGTTGTTGTCTATAGTTTTACCTGCTTACTTGTTTGGAAAAGTAAACACATCAATATTTACGAGCAGTTTAGCACGTCTAAACTTCCACAGAGCCGCTCAGGGAGACTCTTTCTCAGCCAAACTGTCGTATATCACGGCTATGGAGTTGTAATAAATGGCCGCCCTACTCTGCTTCTGATTGGCTGTAAGATCACAAACCCTGTGTGATGATAGGCTGCTGGTTCCTGTCATTCCTACCAGCCTTTGCGCATGTGCCTGCTTCAGACAGCGGGCAGGCAGCTGTCCCACCGCTGAGACACAGTTGTATGACGTTTTATCACGTTTTATCACTAGATCGCTATGAATAAAATCCAGGGACACTTCATTTCACAGTATAAACCATTTATTTACTTATCTACTTAGGATAATAGCACTTTGAGGCCTAATTCAGAATATAGGTTGGGCTGGGTCCGGACTTTTGTGATCCCTGCTTTACACATTATCAGTATTATGTTATTTTTACCTGCCGATATTACGTTATGATTTTGTCAATATTCAGTTATGCAGCAGCTGTATCAACCCCCACTGTGAATAACTTACGTTGCAGTCAAATGACCGCTGGCAGCGCTCCTCGGGATGTTTAGAAAGCTCGCTGCTAGTGACATTCACCACTTAGCCGACTTGAGGAGGTTGTGCTTTGCCTCATAACACCATTAGCTACACATGTCGGCTTTTTTGATACATTTATTTGACGCCATTTTCAAATCAAATCATTTTTTAAATGTTGGCAAAAATGCAACAAATGAGCGACACAGCTCATTATAAACTGTTTAGAGAGCAGCAAGATCAAATCACTGCTCCTCCCCGTGGACAAAAGAGGGATTGCAGCTGTTTTTTTACTTGGGCTGCTTAGGGGCAGAGCCTCGCTGACGACGTCATTGCGGGGGATTACATTACCCCCACAGACCTGTGAAGGATCGGCCAAGGATCAGTCAAGGACCAGTCAAGGACCAGTCAAGAACCAGTCAAGGACCCATCATGGAAACAGGGGAACTTTTAAACCGCTACTACTGTATGTAAACACGTATGTGAATGTGATCTCGCAAGAGCTTGGGCAGATTGTCCTAAAAAAAAGTATATTAACGGAGAGGCGCTGCCACCAGCCACCATGTAAAATAAATAAATATGCATATGTTATAAGTCATGTTCAGCCCGAGGAGGATCCTGTGTTGGATGTGACAAAGTTTACAGGTGGGGTTAAGTAAGGAGTAAACAAAAGAAAGTAAAATCCTGTAAATTAAAGCGGGCAGAAGAATCGCCGTCAAATGTTGGTACGTCACTACCGGTAAGTGCAAAATGTTAGTGCTCCATTTGGGTCAGCACTTAGCCACGACAGTATGCACTACAGAAGGTAGTGCTTAGTGCACTACGCACCAACTTCCTGTGCACTCACGAAAGTGCACGGTTTGAGTCGTACTCATAATTTTCATTCCATGTGTAAGTGTTTATTTATTTATTTATTTTTTTCAAAAATGCAAAGGAAAAATATGTGCGCTTTGCGTGGAAACAATGTCATGTAAACAGGGACTTAGTGTAGTGTAACCTCCGGGAAAAAGAAAAATAACCGGTGTAACTTCTGTTGCAGCTTTTTTTTGTGTTGTGGCTAATTGTTGAGTGTTGTGGCTTATAAACCCAATTCAGGGTCTGCAAACTTTGAAGTGCACAGAGTACGTAGGCTACAGAGTGTCCTCCGTAGTATACACACTTTGAAGTCTGCTTAACGTTTGTGAAATGTGACAGCATGCCTAGTCAACAAGAATTTTCCATAGCAACAACACAAGACGTTAAATCACCTAAACCTCTGAAATTACTCGTAGGACACTGAACACTGACGGGCAACACCAAAAAAAAAAAAAAAAAAAAAAAGCACGGTCTGATACTGTTGTTTTCCAGTCAGTACAGACTTCATTAACCCCTTAAAATTCCACAAATATCAAATATTACCAAATTTCAATGTCACCATTTAACAAACAAGTTTTTAATGTACTTGGTTTTGTAATAGTGATGCGCGGGCCGCCCCCTAACCCGCGGGTGCCGCGGGTTACCCGCGGTTCGGGTTGGGGCGGGTCAAAGAATTTTCGCTTCACTGCGGGGCGGGTTGGTGTGGTTTACTATTCTGAAATATCTAGTTCCATCTATTAATTTTATTTTTTGTCAAACTGAAAATAAAGACGTGTCTACATTTTGTTACTATAATATGTAAGACAAAATATTTATCAGTTATTTAAACACAGGTCACGTTTTATAAAGTAATGTCCACGTAGGCGCGTAGTAGGCTACGCAGACTACGTGCAGAAAGCGCCAAGCAGACAAACAACAAAAGATGGAAGAAAAAGTGTTGAATAATATTCGTTCGGGAGTTTACGTCCTTAAAAAGAAGAAGGAGGGTCAAATGGCTAAATCACAGGTTTGGGACAGGTTCAGCGAGGTAATCGGTGCAGACAACAACAGCAGCATTGGCTTTATAACACTAAAACGCTTTAAAACACTTTATTTATTTGCCTATTTATGTTTATAGGCTTAACGTTCAAATGAAAATACATTTTGTGTTGCCAGTTTCCAGTGCCAATTTAGGAGACCATATGCACCTTTCTCAGACTAAATAAAAGCATTCGTCAATGTCATAACATGTGTTTTAATAGGGCGGGGCGGGTCGGGTTAAAAAAATAGAAGCGGAGGTGCGGGGCGGGTTGGTGCGGTCCAATTTTTTTAAAAGAGCGGGACCCGCGGGTCGGAAAAAACCCCGACCCGCGCATCACTATTTTGTAACTTTTATACTAAAGTGTAGTTAAAAAGCAAAACAAAACAAAAAAAACCATACTTTTTTTAAAACAAAACTTTATTAAAACTTAATATGTACTGAAGGGGTCAGTGTTGCCAACTCCTCAGTAAGGAAAGTAGCTATTGGCTGTCCTGAAAGTCGCTAAATGACTTCATCGCCTAATTCGCATAATTGACAATTTGCATGTAATGTAATGGCCATTGTAAAGAAAGAAATAACATAGCGGAGAGACAAAAGGTGAGTCAAAAACACCCTAAATATGTTTAGAACTACAAATAAATTTTTTTCTGTTGATTCTTGGTTTGTTTTTTTGTTTTGTATTTCTGTCATTGAAATAGGCCATCACTTTTAAAAATAAGCTTTGATAACCTTTGTCCAGATCCACATTGTGTAAATCAGTTTTGTCCTTTATTGTTAAATGTTAGAATATCAAATTTAACTAAAGGACTGTTATGTTACGTGGAATTGCTAGGTCTATGTCTAACCCTCCTCCTTTATATGAGCTTGGGACCAGCAAAGTGACACAAAAGAGACACTTTGGTAGAGTTACTTAGGTTTTTGTTTTTTCTTTAGTTTTCTTACTTTTAGTTTAGTTTCTAACCTTATGCTCCACTTAGAAGCCAACAACCAGTCACAGTAAAACATTACATTTTTTTGTCAGAAATATAACTTAACTATTTTTGGGATAGACAGTTTTAGCTTGACAGCATTAATAATCTAAATGGACCAAACAGAAACAACAGGAATGACTGTGGCGATGTGAGAAAAGGAAGGTAACTGGTCTGGCTGTAATTCAGGCTCATTAAAATTTTTTTGTTTTGTTTTGTTTTCAGAACCCCCTGCTGTGCTGGCTCACAGAAAGAGTTGGTCATCTTCATTTTGGTCAAGGCTTTCTATGCCAGGTTCAGCAACTGAGGGAGCGGTCTTGAATGAGTAAGCAGCTGATGTTCCAAAGAGCTGCAAAACATCATCAGGCAGCTTGTGCTCATAGCAAACCTCACCAGACAACCTGAGACCATATTGAACATACAGGACAGACTTAAGGGTCTGCAAAGACATTCGATTTCTAAGTGTGCTTTTTACCACACTCATCTGGCTGAATAATCTCTCAGCTTCAGCATTTGAGTGTGGCAAGGACAACACAGAAACAGCAGCCATGGCAAGTTCCTGAAATGGGTTGATATCCGCTGCATCCCTGAGCTTCCAAATTTCACTCCAGAAGCCCAGTGTGTTTTTTGTTTCATTCCACTTAGGCGAGAGTGAGGTAAGTTGAGCCAGTGGGTAAGCTGACCCACCCATTGTATCTAGGTAACCTTGCACATGTTTTGTCATGTGACCATAAATTTAAGACACACCCATTTTTTTCAATCTTGCTGTGATGCAGAGAAGCACATGGGAGAAGAGGTAAGTATTTTTTTTACACCAAAAACTGTTTTTTGCCTGTCAAAGTAAATTATTTGCATATCAGATAAAATGATTGTTACATCAAAGCAAATTAATCCAGCTAAAAAGTTATATGTCTTACATGTTCATGACTTGCTAACTTATAAAATCATGAAAATCACTTCACTAAAGATTAGTTTAAATTTCTAAGCTTGTTTTTTCTGAAATTGAGGCTATGGGGCAAAGTGAGCCAAAGGCTATGGGGTAAATTAAGCCAGTGGTTACCCCTCTATAAGGCCAGAAATTCACTTAAGTCTCTTAAAATTAAAATTATATTTAACTTGTATATACTCAACTGGTTTGGTGGGTTTGTCATATGTTAATCTTTGTAGAAAAAAGGTGTCATGCCAAGAACCTACAAGAGGAAAACAAGCTGGGGCTCAACACCCCTTGAAGAGATGGAGAGAGCAGCCAGTGATGTCAAGGGCGGAAAGTCTATCAGATCAGTCGCAAAAGAGAGAAATATTGATAGGTCAACACTGAAGAGGTACATGAAAAAGAGGGAGGCAAAGCAATTAACAATCGGGTACACTGGAACAGCAGAAGCAAAGAGGGTCTTCTCAGAGGAGGTGGAGAAGGAGCTAGCAGACCATCTCAAGAAGCTTGCAGAGCAGTTCCGTGGCCTCACTCCTAAAAAATGCTGTGAACTAGCATTGGAATTGGCAGAAACAAACAATACTCCTACCCCCAGCAGCTGGAGAAAGGAAGGTTTAGCCGGTAGGATGTGCAAGAAATGACATGACTCAGTGGTTGGCATGGACTCACTAATTTTGTGAAGTTCAATAAAGTACTATTACGTTTTTAGATAAAGACTGGTCCAAGAATTTCATGGCACGCCACCATCTCTCCTGCCGTATGCCTGAAGCAACATCTTTGGGACGGGCTACAGCCTTCAATAAAACTACAGTTGGAGAGTTCTTTGACAATCTGGCTAACGTGATGGACAGGTAACAGAATAATACATTTGAAAAAGACAATTGTTTATGACAACTGCATACATACAAGAGTTAAGTAGCCAAAGAAAAAACTGATATATGTTTACTTACCAGCTACACCTTGGCATATTAAGGAATGTGTACTTGCTAATATTTTTTGCATTACTTAAGGTTTAACTATTCTGATTATCTTCACTGTTCTTTTCTTTGTTTTACAGGCATAAATTCCCTCCAAACATGATTTATAATGTGGACGAAACAGGTGTAGCTACAGTACAGACACCAAAGCAGGTAGTGGCAGAAAAGGGAAAGAGGAAAGTGGGCAGGAATACATCTGCTGAACAAGGCGAACTTGCGACTGTGGTCTGTGCTGTCAATGCAACTGGTAATGCAGTCCCTCCAATGTTTATCTTTCCAAGGGTTATATACAAAGACCACTTCATTACAGGAGCTCCACCAGGATCAACTGGCACCTCCACCGGATCAGGCTGGATCAGTGAAGACATCTTTGTTGAGTTCCTTGAACATCTGGTTCAGCAGACCAAGCGCTCCCCTGACCTGCCACTGCTGCTAATTTTAGATATCCATGGAGCCCACATTTCCCTAAAGGCTTTGGACATTGCAAAAACAAGTGGTATTGTTATGCTCACAATTCCACCCCACACCTCCCATCGCCTTCAGCCTCTGGATAAGAGTGTGTATGGACCATTTAAGACCTATTACAACAGAGCTCTTGATGGTTGGATGATATCCAACCCAGGCAGAACAGCCAGCATATACCAAATCCCTGGCTCTGTGAATGATGCTTTCATGTCAGCAATGACACCATGGAATATCTCCTCAGGATTTAGATCCACTGGGATTTTCCCTTACAACAGAGATGTCTTGTCTGATGCAGAGTTTGGACCATCTGTGGTGTCAGACAGGCCCAACCTGAAGCAGCCTGCAGCTGCAAGTGATGCACCCGTGGTTTCAGTCTCCGTTTCTGTTGAGCTACCTTCACCAGACCCTGCACATGTGCATGCTTCACCAAGTGATACAGATTCACACCCCAGTCACGCTGGATCCTATGTGTCTCCTAGTGAGATTCTACCCTAAAGTCAGCAGCCCAGGAAACAAACAAGCCGAAAGTGCGTGAAGACAAGAATCCCGACTGATACACCAGAAAAGCCAGCAATCGGACGTGCCTATGAAAAGAGGAAAAAAAACCAGAAAGGCAAAACAGAAAGAAACACCAAAGAGCTAGAAACCCAGACGAAAATTGCAGTTGAAAGCAGATCTGAGGAGAGTGATGTTGCCATCCCATTTGATGACACTTCTGAGCATGAGAGCGATGAAAAAAGTGAGTGATTGCTGGACAATCTTGTCTATCTCTACAGGAGAGTAGCCAATGAGATTATTTTTTCTATTTGTCCCAGGCTCTTATTGTGTTTTAGAGTTTCCTCTGCATTGAAAACTGACATGTACTGCAATACTTCGATGTTGTCCGGCAGTCTCACCCTCAACTCGTTAGTGAGGGAGATGGCGAAGGCTACACACGCTTTCAAACATTATTCTTCTCCTCAGGTACGGTGTACATTTTAGGATATCCTCGTAGTCAGAGTCAGGTGTCAGGTATCAGGAAAAAGTTGTCAGAATGACAGCCATGTCACTAAAATGCGACAACGCTGCACCATACATCACACAGTCCGCGACGAAGGCCAGCCCAACGTCTCAACCACGGGAAATGGTAAGACTGCCTGTTGCTCATTTTGATAAAACTTGACAAAAACTAAACAAACGTATGCATAGCACTGTAATAGCATGTAAATGCATATGAATGTTTTTAAAATACGTTGTTTGCTCTGTAACTTTATTTAGTTTCAGTGATAGTCAGCAGAAAGGTTTAAACACTGCACTCTGAGATTCATGCAGAATGAATGGGGGACCCGCTACGATAATAATGATAATAGCATGGATCGAAAATATGTGCATGCATTACGATTAAACACGCCAATCTGATTAGAGATATACGCCGAATGAATGGGGACCATGTAATGATTACGACTAAAGCTACGATAAAAGCAATAACTGTAGGAATCGTTGGCTGTAAATAACCACATGTAGAGTCAAATAGATGATTTCACAGTGGCATTAATTTATTTAGCTAATAATTCATTGTCAACTACCTATTTCAGAAAATGGAAAAAATAAAACGCTACGAGGAGCTGAGGAGAGAGCTTGACAATGGTAACATTTCTTATCCATCAACAACACCACATTTGTTTAATATTATCACCGCAATGTAAATCATTCTTTCAGGCGAAATCACCCAGGAAGGTTTTGACGCCAGAGTCAAAACCCTGCTGTCCAGCGCACAGAGAGAGGGTAAGCTGTCAACTAACCATGTTGACAACATGGACTGTTGAATTGTCATCAGTTATTTAAAAACAAGCAAACAAAAAAAATGTCCCATTTGTCTTCAAGAGTTAATCAATATTCATTGAACAGGGACAGCACAAGTCTTCAAAGCAGACACATCAACTGAGAGCAGAGGTATGCTCAATAATATAATATATGCCCAAAGACGAAATCACAAATGTAATTGTATTGGTCAATGTTGATCCTTCACAAACCTATAACCTTTTTTTAAGATGCAATGATAGCATCACTGTTTCAAAAAGGACTCAAACAGAGAAATTCTTGGCCTGCTGATGTCAAATGGACTGAAAATCAGGTCAGTAAAGAGACACAATGTTTGCATAATAAAGGTATTGTAGCAGTTTTTTTTTTATTTATGACAACTTACCTTTTGTATTGCTGTTGATATGTCATCTTAAAGTGCGAGACACCTAAGACGGCTTTTGAAAGAGCTTGGGCTAAGACGAAGAGGTCTTCAGCGTCCTTTTTTTGAAATTCAGAAAGCTGTAGAGGTAAACCATTATTTTGCTTGGTCTATAATTATGTCTTTGTACAGCTTGTGGTTTAACACCCATGCACTCATAATGTTCAAACACTGGGTAACATAATGGGATGATAAATATGGTAGTATTAACTGGAGACTTCAATACGCTGAACCGGCATTGTCCTCTTTTTCAGAGTGAGATGAAAAAGGGCAGCCCTGATCAAGGCAATACTGCAGCGTGTCCGTGATGTCAGGGGAATACAGCCCTGCTACAGGTTGGAGTCAGTGTATTTTGTTTTTCTTTCCATGCACTGTGTATTTTTTGGGAGGTAAAGAATGATTTTACAGTTATTGCATCCAAAATTAGTCATAAGGATTTTCTTTAAATCTATTACATCCTTTCACCATGCCATGACTGAGATAGTCAGGTTCAAAGGTTTTGCCAACTCTGATGATTAACATCAATTTTATTTAAAACTTGTGTGTTTGGATCAGCAACATTATTTTGTTACACATAATACTTCATGGACACAAGTTCCGTTTCAATAGGGATATGAGGTTTATTGAACTGACTGAACATGTGTTTGGGCACCACAACAGGAAAAAGTACTTTTTGGTTCATCCTTCTTTTGCAGAAGAGTTGCATCTATGTCTCCTTGACTTTAACATTAACTACCAGAGCTAGCAACACAGCCCCACGTAACAAAGATGCAACTGACAAATACAAAGCCTTGATTTATTACTCCTGGTTTTTGAAGAGGGGATGTTGCAGATGCCATGAGGAATCTGGATGCCAGTGGTCTTCGAAGAAGAAAAAAATCCTACGTAGGAACTACATTAGCCCAAATGACACTTGGCACATTGATGGTATGTGTTGGGACTTTAAAAGGAGAACATTTAATGGCAAACATGTTAACTATTTCATTCATTGTGGTTGATGTAGTCGATTCACACATGTTTTACCCCTTTAATTCCCTTGTGTAGCTTTATCTTGGCATCTATACTGAGAACCTGGTTGCAGTGCATGCTTACAAAAATTAAATACCCTATTTTGCTGCCTGTAGGAAACTGAATTTGGGATATTTTTTATCTTGTTTTCCCTTAGGTTATACATTTTTAAGGTCATAACAAATTATATTATGCCCATCTGTTGTATTTTAAATGTAATTTTATACATTTCTGTTGTCTTGATGGTTCCAAACAGGTAATAACAAGCTTAAGTTCTTTGGACTGTGGATCCACTTTTGTATTGATGGGTATGATTTGCAATGCTTTGTACTGTTTAATGAAAAGGATACTGAATATTTGTTTACCCTTATTTGAGGCTTTCATTATAGTTTGCCTTGCATTAGTTGTGTCCTATGTGAGAATTTGATCAAATTTCACAGTCGGAGAGGTCTGAATATCTTCTGTTAATTCAGATTTTCAAGAAAAGTGATTTGGTTGAATCTAACAGGAGACCAGCATTTGTCGGAAGATATTTCTATGATGCCGTTGTGGAACGGGGGTATGCACCTTAAAACCTAGAATTTATCAAATTTCTCTCCACATACACTGGTCTGCACCACTGGGAGGTTGCACGATAGTTAACTCTTTCTTGCTGAACAAAAGACAGTTACCATTTCTTTTATATTGACATCTAAGTGTTGAAGTGTTGGACCATTTTGGTATTGTAGTACTTAGTGTTATGGCATGAAATCAAATGTGAAAGGTTTAGGCTCCCTTGTAACTATGACGATTTGAAGGCATGTAACTTTAAAAAAATTATTATTTGCACAGGAAAAGCTTTTTGAGGTGGGAAACTGCAAGTTAACTTTGTGACACTTCTCTGAAGAGAGGCAGCAAAGTAGGGCTGCTCGATTATGGGAAAAATGATAATCACGATTATTTTGATTGAAATTGAGATCTCGATTATTTAACACGATTAGAGATATAGAAATGGGGGGTCAGTGTGACATTTGAAGCTTGTCTTTGGTAATACAGACTAGTTTCTTTCCACCAGGTCCCCATAACTATTGTTTGTCTCAGACCAGCAGCTACGTTCTGCCCGGTGTGATCTGGAAAAAATTAGTCTGAAGACATTTCGTTTTCACGGTGAAATCCGCGTCAATAAAATGTAGCGCAACATTAATATACGGCACTATGGTGCAGCTTGACCACAGGTCCGCAGCGGTGGTGACACATTGGACTGTAGCCACGTCCTTCACCACACATATCATCCAGGGCAGGGAGACCCTCCGCTATGCCGTTTGTCCAACGTGTTGATGAGTTTCTTAAATCCCGAGCTGTTCACTGTGTTAACTGAGAAAAATTCTGTTTGTTTATAACGTTTATCTCTCTGTGTATCTGGATTATTTAGTTGCGACCCACAAAAGCTGAACATTTTTCTGTGTTCTTGTCGCGTCGCAAGCCCCCGTGTGCACGTCTGCATGAACTAGCGCAACATTTTACATGCACGAATGTCGCCCGTCGCTTGGCTGGAGGAGGGCAGCGATTTCCGCCTCATCGCGCAAGTTCGATAGAAAAGTAGCGACATCGCCTCCCATGTGTCCTGCCCATAACTGGGGAGGTGTTTGCAACTCAGGCTGAATAAAACTAAAGCGGTCAGGGCTGTGGGAGGAGTCTGCAGCAGAGCGCTGCAATGCCAGCTGTGCTCCATTTGCAACTGAAAACAGCACAAGAGGAAACTGCGAAGGACAAAAATAATCGGATCCTTTCATTTTTATGATCGTTGAAAACCCAGATCGTAATTGCGATTAAAATTCGATTAATGGCCCAGCCCTACAGCAAAGGATCCTAAAAGCAACTCTATAGTGATCGAACAACAAAGACTCATCACCATTTTGGTTTAGGGGGAGGCTACAAAAAATATCTCGATTATCAGTTGTTACTTTTCATTGTGAGTCAGGAAAATGCTTCTTCTGTGCCACTTAGCTGCTTTTTACTGAAACTTCTCAGAACTGCAAAAAGATTGAAAAAGACACCATCTGCATCAAGGTGATCTTGCTAGACTTTGGAGGTGTTCTGTGGATGGTTGTATACATTCGCCATCTTTCACATATATCAGTCCAGTATTAGCCTTGGCCTGTCACATCTGGCCTTAGCTACAACAATACCACTGACCCTTTGGCCTTTTATTTCCTGATCTTCTAAGATAACCTTTACAGGCCTTCCATAGAGAATTTCAACTTAAAATTAAAGCTGCAAGCAGCGTTGGAGGCCCTCGCACCTCTGGCGCCGCTTCGGCCTATTGCACCGCCCCATCACCTAGCAACCTCCCTCATGCAGCACGGCCCCTCTCGCCCACAGCCATATTCCCATTCTTCCAGAGTTTATCTCCGTCAACAGGCGATTTTCCGCATGAGAGGATCAACTTGCACCTCAGCCTGTCCAGTGATGACATCTGAAGTGTTCATGACCATGTTTCTTACAAACTGTTTTGAATTCCCACAAACTGGAGCATGATTTCATCAAGAGGAAAATTCCACGTGGCCACTAGGTGGTGGTAAAGTTGTTTTAATGCAGGACCATGTTGAGGATGGAACTCTAATGAGAACAGGAAAATATTAGCTCAATTGGTCAACTGACAGCAGGGTTAGTGCCACTTCCTGTATAATGGCGAATGATATAACCATCACAAGAAGCCATGTTGATCATGATGTTGCAAGAAGTCAGTCATATTTTCAACCATGAGTTCATGAAGGATGATATTAATGAGTTTGAATCAGTTTTACAGGTATTAAAGGGTTAAAATGGAGGGACGTCCTGTTCCCAGGGGGCGGGGCGGGGCTATGGCGTGGACAACATCACGAAATATAGAGGCTTCTTTGCTTGTCCTGGCATGTAATATAAATATGCCACATTTCATGAATGTCAGTCAAAGCAGTGGTTGGGGCTCATAGATTAAATATTTATAGGGGGCGCTATCGAGCCACATAACCAGCATATGTCTATTTGAATCAGCTCCAGGCCTGACCACTGTCCTCCCTGCCAAGTTTGGTGGAGATCAGGAATACATTGGGTGAGTTACAAGTACTTCCTCTTTCATGGCGGTGGACGCCATTTGCCATGTTTTGCTTGGCAAAGGAACTTGAGGGTTTTTGTCTGTAGTATAATCAAAGAGTTTGACCTTATCTGAAGCACTTCTGAGTGTGTGAGATTCATTCCCAAAGACAGGGTCCCCGGTGTCTAAAAAATTCACTTCCTGTTTCAAGTGGGCGGGGCTTAGGCCAAGACCAGAAGTAGTTGTATGTATCTGTTCAGGAGCAGACCCTGATTTATCACTGTAAGTGTGATGGTGATTGGATGAAAATTGAGGGATTTATACTGATTAATGATGTCCTGGCGTCTTATCCAAGCTCGTCATGGCGCCATCGTCTCGCCATGCAGCGCTGAGCAATGTCCAGGTGACAACTTCTGGACATGTAGATGTGGTCAGCATGGAACTGAAGTGAAACATGGGCAGATTGGTGCAGACTGAGTGTTGTTTGTCAGAAATATTGGATTCCATGCTTGATGGCGAAACATCAAAACTTGACGAGGCGCCGCCGCTGAACGCCACCTCCTATTAGAAAATTTTCAATAACTTTTAACCACACATGCCTCTGGAGTGTTCAGACTGAGTTTGAGGTAAATACGATAAAATCTGTAGGAGGAGTTCGTTCAAATGCAAGGCAAAGAAACATGCAAAAATGACCCCAAAAATGACACTTTTTTCAAAATGGCCGACTTCCTGTTGAAGTTATCATATAGGTCCAAGAGGCTTTTTTGTACATCCTTCCAAGTTCTATCAACATACTGCATTTCAGCCATATCGCTCAATGTAGTGGGCAGTTATGATCAATTAAATATTTGTAGGGGGCGCTAGAGAGCCATATTGCAATTTTTCCAGCATATGTCAATGTTCTATTCTATTCTATTCTACAGTCATTTAGCAGACGCTTTTATCCAAAGCGACTTACATTTGAGAGGAAGAACAACACAAGCATGAATTCAAACAAGATGGGACGTCATAATTAAGTGATAGTCAGACCGCTTTTGAGTCCAGTTGGACCCAGGTGCTGTCATGTAGTGCTAGTGCAGTGCATATAATTTTTTTTTTTTTTTTTTTTTTTTTTAGTCATTTTATTTAAGTACAGGATCACGATTTCATCACACAATATCAAGTAGGTCATAAGTGCATGATTTCATCACATAATATCAACTTGGGCATAAGTGCATGATTTCATCACACAATATCATCTTGGGCATAAGTGCACACAGCTTCTTCAGTACTTGGTTGAGCCAAAAAGCTGGACAAATCTTTCTGACTCATTTAGTTAAGCTAAATGTGGAAATGCTCCTTAAACAACTGAGTCTTTAGCTTGGTCTTAAAAGTGGATACGGACTCTGCGGATCGGACGGAGTTTGGTAGATCGTTCCACCACCGGGGAACAACAGAGGAGAAGAGTCTAGCTACTGATTTTGCGCCATGTTGTGGTGGGAGCACTAGGCGTCTTTCACTGGTAGAGCGTAAGTTTCGAGAGGGAGTGTAGCTCTGGATTAAGCAGTGAAGGTAGACCGGAGCCGTTTGGGTTATTGTTTTGTAAGCCAGAAGCAGAGCTTTGAATTTGATGCGTGCTGCAACTGGAAGCCAGTGAAGAGCAATTAGCAGCGGAGTGACATGAGCTCTTTTGGGCTGGTTGAAGACCAGACGTGCTGCTGCGTTCTGGATCATCTGCAGAGGTTTAACTGAGCATGCAGGCAGGCCAGCCAGTAAGGAGTTGCAGTAGTCAATGCGTGAAATGACCAGAGCCTGGACCAGGAGCTGGGTCGTGTGTTCAGTCAGGTAGGGTCTGATCCTCCTGATGTTGTAGAGAGCAAATCGGCAAGATCGGGAAACCGAGGCAACATGGTCCTTAAAGGTCAGCTGGTTGTCTACCATGACACCAAGATTCCTGGTAGAAGATGTAGGCACTAGTGTGATTGAGTCAAGCTGCACACTTATCTGTGGTGGTAAAGAAGGACTGGCTGGGAAGACAATAAGCTCAGTCTTGGACAGATTTAGCTGAAGGTGGCGATCCTTCATCCATGCAGAGATATCAGCAAGGCATGCTGATATTCGCATTGAGACGGTTGTGTCATCAGGTGGGAAAGAAAGGAAAAGCTGAGTGTCATCTGCATAGCAGTGGTAGGAGAAACCATGAGAGCTAATGACTGCACCGAGTGAGGAGGTGTATAGGGAAAAGAGAAGAGGGCCGAGCACCGAGCCCTGAGGCACCCCTGTTGTCAGCCCATGTGATCTGGACACGCCCCCTCGCCAAGATACTTTGAATGATCTCCCTGTGAGGTAGGATGTAAACCACGAGAGGACAGATCCTGAGATGCCAAGCTCTAAGAGTTTGGAGAACAGTATATGATGGTTGACAGTGTCAAAGGCAGCCGACAGGTCCAGCAGTATAAGGACTGAGGATTGACCGGTGGATCTGGCAAGCCGTAGGGAATCAGTAACTGACAGGAGAGCAGTTTCAGTAGAGTGACCTTGCCTATATCCAGATTGATATGGATCTAACAGGTTGTTGTCTTGGAGGAACTGTGAGACCTGACTGAAGACGGCACGCTCTAGTAATTTAGACATGAATGGAAGCAGTGAGACCGGCCGGTAGTTTTCAACCTGGGCTGGGTTGAGTGTGGGTTTCTTCAGCAGTGGGGTAACCCGAGCTTGCTTGAAGGCAGAAGGAAAGACACCGGACTTAAGAGAGGAGTTGATAATATGAGTTACTGCAGATTTGACTGTAGGTAAAATGCTCTGCAGGATGTCAGAGGGAACAGGATCAAGAGGACAGGTTGTGGGTTTTGAGCTGACTAGAAGTTTAGAGACTTCGTCCTCATTTAGAGAGCGGAAGGAGCATAGTGAGGTACCAGTAGCTGGTTTGGTAAGGCTGAGTTGGTCAGGCTCAGTGAATTGGTTACTGATGGTAGCAACCTTTTCAGTGAAGTAGGAAGCAAACATTTCTGCAGTCAGCACAGTGGGAGGCTGAGCAGGTGGTGGAGATAGAAGAGAGTTAAACGCCATGAACAGTTGTCGTGTGTTGGGAGCATTGCGGATCTTGTTCTGATAAAAGGTTATCTTGGCCGCCTTTAGGCTGGATGTGAAAGTTACAAGTTTTTGCTGGTACTCAGACAAGTCAGTGTGCTCTTTTGATTTGCGCCACTTTCTTTCAGCCGCCCTGAGTCCGGTTCTGTGATCCCTTAGAGCCTCTGTGAGCCATGGACTGGGAGGGTTTTGTCTGGCTGGTTTTGACACCAGAGGACAGAGTTTGTCCAGAGAGGAGGCGAGAGAGGAGCAGAGTGTTTCTGTAGCCTCATTAACAGACAGTAAGGAGAAGTCTGAGTGGGAAGGGAGGGTAGAGTAGACCTCATCAGACAGCTGTGTAGGTCTGAGGGATCTCAAGTTTCTGCGGTAGGACACCATTTTTGGAGCCGCTTGATTGACATGAGGAAGGAAGACAGAGAATTTAACCAGGAAGTGGTCAGAGAGGTGCAGCGGGGTGACGGACAGGTTAGCTGTGGAGCAGTTTCTGGTCAGCACCAAGTCAAGAGTATTACCAGCTTTGTGTGTTGGAGGAGTCTGTACCAGTTTGAGATTGAAAGAGTAGATAAGAGCCAGAAAGTCAGTTGCCTGTGGTTTGTCAATGTGAATGTTCATGTCTCCCATGACAATTAGTGGTGTGCCATCATCAGGAATGTCAGAGAGAATCATGTCCATTTCAGAGACAAACTCAGCTATACTGCCACCCGGAGGGCGGTAAATGACCAGAATGTATGCAGTGATGGGTGTAGAGACCTTTACTGCGTGATACTCAAGTGATGAGCAGTTAGCCATAGGACGGACAGAAGTTAAGTTCCACTTAATGTGGCTGAGTTCCCAGCCTGACTGTGGTCCTTCCTGCCAAGTTTGGTGGAGATCAGGAGTACATTGGGTCAGTTACAAGTACTTCCTGTTTCATGGCGGTGGACGCCATTCGCCATGTTTTGCTTGAGGAACGAACTTGAGTTTTGTTTTCTGTAATATCATGAAAGGGTTTGAACTGATCTCTAGCACTTCTGAGTGTGTGAGGTTAATCCCTGACGAGAGGGAACCCGCTGCAGGAAAAAGGCACTTCCTGTTTCAAGTGGGCGGGGCTTAGGTCAAGACCAGAAGTAGTTACATGTATCTGTTCAGGAGCAGACTCTGATCTATCAGTGCAAGTGTGATGCTGATTGGATGAAAATTGAGGGATTTACACTCAATGATGATGTCATGGCATCTTATCCAACCTTGTCATGGCGCCACGGTCTCGCCATGCAGCATTGAGCAATGTCCAGATGACATCATCTGGACATGTAGATGTGGTCGGCATGGAACTGAAGTGAAACATGTGCAGTTTGGTACAAAATGAGTGTTGTATTTCAGAAATAATGGATTCGGTGCTTCATGGCGAAACATCAAAACTTGATGAGGCGCCGCCGCTGAACGCCACCTCCTATTAGAAAATTTTCAATAACTTTTGACCACGCATGCCTCTGGAGTGTTCAGACTGAGTTTGAGGTAAATACGATAAAATCTGTAGGAGGAGTTCGTTCAAATGCAAGGCAAAGAAACATGCAAAAATGACCCCGGAAATGACTATTTTTTCAAAATGGCCGACTTCCTGTTGAAGTTATCATATAGGTCCAAGAGGCTTTTTTGTACATCCTTCCATGTTCTATCAATATACTGGATTTCAGCCATATTGGTCAATGTAGTGGGCAGATATGATCAATTAAATATTTGTAGGGGGCGCTATAGAGCCGTATTACAATTTTTGCAGCATATGTCAATGTGGCTAAGTTCCCGACCTGTCCGCGCTCCTCCTTGCCAAGTTTGGTGGAGATCAACGTTACAATGGTTCAGTCACAAGTACTTCCTGTTTGATGGCGTCGGACCACTATTCGCCATGGTTACGTTTGGCGAAGGAACTTGAGATTTTTATTGTGGTATCATGAAAGGGTTTGACCTGTTGTGAAGCAGTTTCAAGTGTGTAAGTTTCACTCCTGAGGGGATGGACCGCGGCGTCTGAAAAAAAGCACTTCCTGTTGAAACTGGGCGGGGCTTAGGGCTAGACCAGAATTGGTGATATGAATCTGTTCAGGGCCAGACCCTGATTAATCCCTGCAAGTCTGATGGGGATTGGATCAGAATTGAGGGATTTATAGTGATTTATGATGTCATGGCGTCTTATCGAAGTTCGCCATGGCGCCACGGTCTCGGCCTTCAGCGTAGGGCAACAGTTTTCACTGGAAATCATCACCAACTTGTTTTTTGCTGTCTGACCCAGTTTGGACCTGGTTGTGTCCAAAACGTTAGAGAAATGGGTCTACGAGTAAAAACCATGACTTCCTGTCGCCAGGGGGCGTGGCCAATTCATAACCCAAAAATTGACATGTAGATGTGTTCAGGATGGGAATGGCATCATGCATGGCGCTTTTGGTTCAGACACATTGTTTTATGTGGAAGTTATATCACTTTCGTCCTTCACGGCGAGACGTCAAACTTTGAGACCCCGCCCCCTCCATGCCCTTTCTCCTATTAGAAAAGTTTCAATAACTTTTAAAGACACATGCCTTCTGAACATCCTGAGCTATTTTGGTAGCTGTACGATGAAATCTCTAGGAGGAGATAGATTTTGAAAATGTCAGTAAAACGCCAAAATGGCGGGTTTGACCCAAAATGGCCGACTTCCTGTTGGTTGTAGGCTGTTGCTCCAAGAGGATTTTTTGTTCACCCGAGCATTTGGAATATGTGTAGTGATTTTCACAAAGATTGATGATGTGTAGTGGCGGGGCATCATAAATAGGTGGCGCTCTGATTCAATTTTGCCCGAACAGTCCCCAGCACCCCAAAAGACATAAATTTACACATTCCCTTGGGGGGGTACGCAAAATTAGGCGCGTTTTCACGCATGTTCAGGTCCCCAAAAATGCGATTTACTTTTAAGAAGAAGAATAATAAGAAGAAGAATTAAAGCTGCAAGCAGCGTTGGAGGCCCTCGCACCTCTGGCGCTGCTTCGGCCTATTGCACCGCCCTTTAAGCCAGCAGCCTCCCTCCTACAGCATGGCTCCTTTTGCTGCAGTCGTATGCCCATTCTTCCAGAGTTTATCTCCATCAAGAGGTGATTTTCCTCATGAGAGGATCAGCTTGCACCTCAGCCTGTCCAGTGATGAGATCTGAAGCATTCATGACCTTGTTTCATACAAACTGTGTTGAATTCCCACAAACCGGAGCATGATTTCATCAAGAGGAAAATTCTACATGGCCACTAGGTGGCGCTATAGTCATTTTCATGTAGAACCATGTTCAGGTTGTAACTCTAATGAGAACAGGAAAATATCAGTTCAACTGGTCAACTGACAGCAGAGCTAGAGCCACTTCCTGTTTCATGGCGAATGATATAACCATAGGGGGCGCTATAGAGCCAAATAACCAGCATATGTCTATTTGAATCAGTTCCAGGCCTGACCACTGTCCTCCCTGCCGAGTTTGGTGGAGAACAGGAGTACATTTGGTCCGTTACAAGTACTTCCTGTTTCATGGCAGTGGGCGCCATTAGCCATGGTTTTGCTTGACAACGGAACGTTATGGTTTTTTTTCTGTAGTGTCATGAAAGGGTTGACCTGATCTGAAGCACTGTAGAGTGTGTGAGTTTAATCCCTGATGAGCGGGACCCCAGTGTCTGACGAAAGGCACTTCCTGTTTCCAGTGGGCGTGGCTTAGGCCAATACCAGAAGTAGTGTACATGTTATCTGCTCAGGAGCAGACCCTGATTAATCACTGTAAGTATGATGGTGATGGCATGAAACATTGAGGTATTTATACAGATGGTAATGATGTTGTCCGGCGTCTTATCCAAGTTTGTCATGGCGCCACGGTCTCGCCATGCAGCGTTGAGCAATGTCCAGATGACAACATCATGGACATTGTAGATGTGGTCAGCATGGAACTGAAGTGAAACATGTGCAGTTTGGTACAGAATGAGTGTTGTATTTCAGAAATAATGGATTCCGTGCTTGATGGCGAAACATCAAAACTTGATGAGGTACCGCCGCTGAACGCCACCTCCTATTAGAAAGTTTTCAATAACTTTTGACCACACATGCCTCTGGAGTGTTCAGACTGAGTTTGAGGTAAATACGATAAAATCTGTAGGAGGAGTTCGTTCAAATGCAAGGCAAAGAAACATGCAAAAATGACCCCAAAAATGACACTTTTTTCAAAATGGCTGACTTCCTGTTGAAGTTATCATATAGGTCCAAGAGGCTTTTTTGTACATCCTTCCAAGTTCTATCAATATGCTGGATTTCAGCCATATCGGTCAATGTAGTGGGCAGTTATGATTAATTAAATATTTGTAGGGGGCGCTATAGAGCCATATTGCAATTTTTCCAGCATATGTCAATGCAGCTGAGTTCCCTACCTGACTACGCTCTTTCGTGGCAAGTTTGGTGAAGCTCAATATTACAATGGGTCAGTTACAAGTACTTCCTGTTTGATGGCGTCGGACTACTATTTGCCATAGTTACGTTTGGCAAAGGAACTTGAGATTTTTATTGTGGTATCATGAAAGGGTTTCACGTGTTATCAAGCACTTTCAAGTGTGTAAGTTTCATTCCTGAGAAGAAGGATGCCTGCTTCTGAAAAAAAGCACTTCCTGTTGAAAGTGGGAGGGGCTTAGGGCTAGACCGGAATTGTTGAAATGGATCTGTTCAGGGCCAGACACTGATTAATACCTGAAAGTCTGATGAGGATCGGGTGAAAATTGAGGGATTTATAGTGATTTATGATGTCATGGCGTCTTATCAATGTTCGCCATGGTGCCACGGTTTCGCCCTTCAGCGTAGGACAACAGTTTTCACTGGATATCATCACCAACTTGTTTTCTGCTGTCTGACCCAGTTTGGACCTGGTTGTGTGCAAAACGTGAGATAAGTGGGTCTCCGAGTAAAAACCATGACTTCCTGTCGCCAGGGGGCGTGGCCAATTCATAACCCAAATATTGACATGTAGATGTGTTCAGGATGGGACTGGCATCATACATGGCCATTTTGGTTCAGATACATTGTTTTATGTGGAAGTTATATCACTTTCGTTCTTCACGGCGAGATGTCAAACTTTGAGGCCCCGCCCCCTCCATGCCCTTTCTCCTATTAGAAAACTTTCAATAACTTTTAAAGACACATGCCTTCTGAACATCCTGAGCTATTTTGGTAGCGGTACGATGAAATCTCTAGGAGGAGATAGATTTTGAAAATGTCAGTAAAACGCCAAAATGGCGACTTTGACCCAAAATGGCCGACTTCCTGTTGGTTTTAGGCTGTTGCTCCAAGAGGATTTTTTGTTCGCCCCAGCATTTAGAATAAGTGTTGCAAATTCCATAAAGATCGATGATGTGCAGTGGCGGGGCATCATAAATAGATGGCGCTCTCGTGCAATTTTGCCCAAACAGTCCCGAGCACCCCAAAATATCGAATTTTTCACATTCCTTTGGGGGGGTGCGCAAAATTAGGCGCGTTTTCGCGCATGTTCAGGTCCCCAAAAATGCCTCCAATGTTTAAGAAGAAGAAGAATAAGGAAGAAACGGAGCAATTACAATAGGCCTTCGCACCGCCTTCGGTGCTCGGGCCTAATAAGGAAAAAACGGAGCAATTACAACAGGCCTTCGCACCGCCTTCGGTGCTCGGGCCTAATAAGGAAGAAACGGAGCAATTACAATAGGCCTTCGCACCGCCTTCGGTGCTCGGGCCTAATAATTAAAGCTGCAAGCAGCGTTGGAGGCCCTCGCACCTCTGGCGCCGCTTCGGCCTATTGCACCGCCCCATCACCTAGCAACCTCCCTCCAGCAGTGCGGCCGCTCTCGCCCACAGCCATATACCCATTCTTCCAGAGTTTATCTCCATCAAGAGGCGATTGTCGGCATGAGAGGATCAACTTGCAACTCAGCCTGTCCAGTGATGACATCTGAACCATTCATGACCTTATTTCTTACAACCTGTGTTGAATTCCCACAAACTGGAGCATGATTTCATCAAGAGGAAAATTCCACGTGGCCACTAGGTGGTGGTAAAGTTGTTTTAATGTAGAACCATGTTCAGGTTGGAACTCTATTGAGAACAGGAAAATATTAGCTCAATTGGTCAACTGACAGCAGGGTTTGTGCCACTTCCTGTATAATGGCGAATGATTTAAACCATCACAGGAATCCATTTTAATCATGATGCTGTAAGAAGTCAGTGATAGTTTGAACAATAAGTTCATGAAGGATGATATTAATGAGTTTGAATTAGTTATACAGAGGATAAATTATTAAAATTATGGGACTCCCTGTTCCCAGGGGGCGGGGCTATGGTGTTGAGAACATCAGGACATGAAGAGACTTTTTTGTTTGTCCTGGCATGTTACATAAATATGCCACATTTCATCATGTCGTTCAAAGCAGTGGTTGGAGCTGATAGATTAAATATTTACAGGGGGCGCTATAGAGCCACATAACCAGCATATGTGTATTTGAATCAGTTCCAGGTCTGACCACTGTCCTCCCTGCCGAGTTTGGTGGAGATTAGGAGTACATTGGGTCAGTTACAAGTACTTCCTGTTTCATGGCGGTGGACGCCATTCGCCATGTTTTGCTTGAGGAACGAACTTGAGTTTTTTTTTCTGTAATATCATGAAAGGGTTTGACCTGATCTCAAGCACTTTTGAGTGTCTGAGGTTAATCCCTCACGAGAGTGACCCCGCTGCAGGAAAAATGCACTTCCTGTTTCAAGTAGGCGGGGCTTAGGCTAAGACCAGAAGTAGTTACATGTATCTGTTAAGGAGCAGACCCTGAATAATCCCTGTAAGTGTGATACTGATTGGATGAAAATTGAGGGATTTATACTCAATAATGATGTCATGGCGTCTTATCCAACCTTGTGATGGCGCCACGGTCTCGCCATGCAGCGTTGAGCAATGTCCAGATGACAACATCAGGACTTGTAGATGTGGTCGGCATGGAACTGAAGTGAAACATGTGCAGTTTGGTACAGAATGAGTGTTGTATTTCAGAAATAATGGATTCCGTGCTTGATGGCGAAACATCAAAACTTGATGAGGCGCCGCTGCTGAACGCCACCTCCTATTAGAAAATTTTCAATAACTTTTGAACCACACATGCCTCTGGAGTGTTCAGACTGAGTTTGAGGTAAATACGATAAAATCTGTAGGAGGAGTTCGTTCAAATGCAAGGCAAAGAAACATGCAAAAATGACCCCAAAAATGACACTCTTTTCAAAATGGCCGACTTCCTGTTGAAGTTATCATATAGGTCCAAGAGGCTTTTTTGTACATCCTTCCAAGTTCTATCAATATACTGGATTTCAGCCATATCGGTCAATGTAGTGGGCAGTTATGATCAATTAAATATTTGTAGGGGGCGCTATAGAGCCGATATTGCAATTTTTGCCAGCATATGTCAATGTGGCTGAGTTCCCGACCTGTCCGCGCTCCTCCTTGCCAAGTTTGGTGGAGATAAGCAGTACAATGGGTCAGTCACAAGTACTTCCTGTTTGATGGCGTCGGACCACTATTCGCCATGGTTACGTTTGGCGAAGGAACTTGAGATTTTCATTGTGGTATCATGAAAGGGTTTGACCTGTTCTGAAGCACTTTCAAGTGTGTAAGTGTCATTCCTGAGGAGATGGACCCCGGCGTCTGAAAAAAAGCACTTCCTGTTGAAAGTGGGCGGGGCTTAGGGCTAGACCAGAATTGGTGATATGAATCTGTTCAGGGCCGGACCCTGATTAATCCCTGCAAGTCTGATGGGGATTGGATCAGAATTGAGGGATTTATAGTGATTTATGATGTCATGGCGTCTTATCGAAGTTCGCCATGGCGCCACGGTCTCGCCCTGCAGCGTAGAGCAACAGTTTTCACTGGATATCATCACCAACTTGTTTTCTGCTGTCTGACCCAGTTTGGACCTGGTTGTGTCCAAAACGTCAGATAAGTAGGGTCTCCAAGTAAAAACCATGACTTCCTGTCGCCAGGGGGCGTGGCCAATTCATAACCCAAATATTGACATGTAGATGTGTTCAGGATGGGACTGGCATCATACATGGCCATTTTGGTTCAGATACATTGTTTTATGTGGAAGTTATATCACTTTCGTTCTTCACGGCGAGACGTCAAACTTTGAGGCCCCACCCCCTCCATGCCCTTTCTCCTATTAGAAAACTTTCAATAACTTTTAAAGACACATGCCTTCTGGACATCCTGAGCTATTTTGGTAGCGGTACGATGAAATCTCTAGGAGGAGATAGATTTTGAAAATGTCAGTAAAACGCCAAAATGGCGACTTTGACCCAAAATGGCCGACTTCCTGTTGGTTTTAGGCTGTTATTCCAAGAGGATTTTTTGTTCGCCCAAACATTTGGAATACATGTAGCGATTTTCATAAAGATTGATGAGCTGCAGTGGCGGGGCATCATAAATAGGTGGCGCTCTCATTCAATTTTGCCCGAACAGTCCCAATCACCACAAAATACGTAAATTTACACATTCCCTTGGGGGGGTACGCAAAATTAGGCACGTTTTCGTGCATGTTCAGGTCCCCTAAAATGCAATTTACTTTTGACAAGAAGAAGAAGAATTAAAGCTGCAAGCAGCGTTGGAGGCCCTCGCACCTCTGGCGCCGCTTCGGCCTATTGCACCGCCCCCTCAGCCAGCAACCTTCCTCCGTAAGCACGGCCGCTTTTCCCCACAGCCATATGCCCTTTCTTCCAGAGTTTATCTCCATCAAGAGGTGATTTTCCTCATGAGAGGATCAACTTGCACCTCAGCCTGTCCAGTGATGACATCTGAAGTGTTCATGACCTTGTTTCTTACAAACTGTGTTGAAATACCACAAACTGGAGCATGATTTCATCAAGAGGAAATTTCCACGTATTTCCACTATAGTCGTTTTTCATGAAGAACCATGTTCAGGTTGGAACTCTAATGAGAACAGGAAAAATATCACCTCCTTTGTTCAACTGACAGCAGAGCTAGAGCCACTTCCTGTTTCATGGCGAAAAATATGACCATAGGGGGCGATATAGAGACAAATAACCAGCATATGTCTATTTGAATCAGTTCCAGGCCTGACCACTGTCCTCCCTGCCGAATTTGGTGGAGATCAGGAGTACATTAGGTCAGTTACAAGTACTTCCTGTTTCATGGCGGTGGACGCCATTCGCCATGGTTTTGCTTGACAACAGAACTTGAGGTTTTTTTTCTGTAGTGTCATGAAAGGGTTTGACCTGATCTGAAGCACTGTAGAGTGTCTGAGGTTAATCCCTGATGAGCTGGACCCCGGTGTCTGAGAAAGGCACTTCCTGTGTCCAGGGGGCGTGGCTTAGGCCTAGACCAGAATTAGGTACATGTATCTGTTCAGGAGCAGACCCTGATTAATTACTGTAAGTGTCATATTGATTGGATGAAAATTGAGGGATTTATACAGATTAATGATGTCACGGCGCCTTATCCAACTTTGTCATGGCGCCACGGTCTCGCCATGCAGCATTGAGCAATGTCCAGATGACAACATCAGGACTTGTAGTTGTGGTTGGCATGGAACTGAAGTGAAACATTTGCAGTTTGCTACAGAATGAGTGTTGTATGTCAGAAATAATGGATTACATGCTTGATGGCGAAACATCAAAACTTGATGAGGCGCCGCCGCTGAACGCCACTTCCTATTAGAAAATTTTCAATAACTTTTGACCACACATGCCTCTGGAGTGTTCAGACTTAGTTTGAGGTAAGTACGATAAAATCTGTAGGAGGAGTTCGTTCAAATGCAAGGCAAAGAAACATGCAAAAATGACCACCAAAATGACAATTTTTACAAAATGGCCGACTTCCTGTTGAAGATATCATATAGGTCCAAGAGGCTTTTTTGTACATCCTTCCAAGTTCTATCACTGTTGTGGATTTCAACCATATCGGTCAATGTAGTGGGCAGTTATGATCAATGCAATATTTGTAGGGGGCGCTATAGAGCCATATTGCAATTTTTCCAGCAGATGTTAATGTGGCTGAGTTCCTTCTCTGACCACACTCTTTCGTTGTGAGTTTGGTGAAGCTCAACATTACAATGGGTCAGTCACAAGTACTTCCTGTTTGATGGCGTCGGACCACTATTCGCCATGGTTACGTTTGGCGAAGCAGCTTGAGATTTTTCTTGTGGTTTCATGAAAGGGTTTGACCTGTTGTGAAGCACTTTCAAGTGTGTAAGTTTCATTCCTGAGAAGATGGATCCCTGCGTGTGAAAAAAAGCACTTCCTGTTGGAAGTGGGCGGGGCTTAGGGCTGGACCGGTATTGGTCATACAGATCTATTCAGGGCTACACCCTGAGTAATCTCTGCAAGTCTGATGGGGATTGGATCAGAATTGAGGGATTTATAGTGATTTATGATGTCATGGCGTCTTATCGAAGTTCGCCATGGCGCCACGGTCTCGCCCTGCAGCATAGAGCAACAGTTTTCACTGGATATCATCACCAACTTGTTTTCTGTTGTCTGACCCAGTTTGGACCTGGTTGTGTCCAAAACGTGAGATAAGTGGGTCTCCGAGTAAAAACCATGACTTCCTGTCGCCAGGGGGCGTGGCCAATTCATAACCCAAATATTGACATGTAGATGTGTTCAGGATGGGACTGGCATCATACATGGCCATTTTGGTTCAGATATATTGTTTTATGTGGAAGTTATATCACTTTCGTTCTTCACGGCGAGACGTCTAACTTTGAGGCCCCGCCCCCTCCATGCCCTTTCTCCTATTAGAAAACTTTCAATAACTTTTAAAGACACATGCCTTCTGGACGTCCTAAGCTATTTTGGTCGCGATACGATAAAATCTCTAGGAGGAGATAGATTTTGAATATGTCAGTAAAACGCCAAAATGGCGACTTTGACCCAAAATGGCCGACTTCCTGTTTGTTTTAGGGCATTACTCCAAGAGGATTTTTTGTTCGCCCATGCATTTAGAATATGTGTAGCGAATTTCATGAAGATTGATGATGTGCAGTGGCGGGGCAACATAAATAGGTGGCGCTCTCGTTCAATTTTGCCCAAACAGTCCCGAGCACACGACAAAACGTAAATTTTCGCATTCCTTTGGGGGGGTACGCAAAACTAGGCGCGTTTCCGCGCATGTTCAGGTCCCCTACCATGCGATTTACTTTTGAGAAGAATAATAATAAGAATTAAAGCTGCAAGCAGCGTTGGAGGCCCTCGCACCTCTGGCGCCGCTTTGGCCTATTGCACCGCCCCCTCAGCCAGCAACCTTCCTCCGTAAGCACGGCCGCTTTTCCCCACAGCCATATGCCCTTTCTTCCAGAGTTTATCTCCATCAAGAGGTGATTTTCCTCATGAGAGGATCAACTTGCACCTCAGCCTGTCCAGTGATGACATCTGAAGTGTTCATGACCTTGTTTCTTACAAACTGTGTTGAAATACCACAAACTGGAGCATGATTTCATCAAGAGGAAATTTCCACGTATTTCTACTATAGTCGTTTTTCATGAAGTACCATGTTCAGGTTGGAACTCTAATGAGAACAGGAAAAAATCACCTCCTTTGTTCAACTGACAGCAGAGCTAGAGCGACTTCCTGTTTCATGGCGACAAATATGACCATAGGGGGCGATATAGAGCCAAATAACCAGCATATGTCTATTTGAATCAGTTCCCGGCCTGACCACTGTCCTCCCTGCCGAGTTTGGTGGAGATCAGAAGTACATTAGGTCAGTTACAAGTACTTCCTGTTTCATGGCGGTGGACGCCATTCGCCATGGTTTTGCTGGACAACGGAACTTGAGGTTTTTTTTCTGTAGTGTCATGAAAGGGTTTGACCTGATCTGAAGCACTGTAGAGTGTCTGAGGTTAATCCCTGATGAGCGGAACCCCGGTGTCTGAGAAAGGCACTTCCTGTTTCCAGGGGGCGTGGCTTAGGCCAAGACCAGAAGTAGTTACATGTATCTGTTCAGGAGCAGACCCTGATTAATTACTGTAAGTGTCATATTGATTGGATGAAAATTGAGGGATTTATACAGATTAATGATGTCACGGCGCCTTATCCAAACTTGTCATGGCGCCACGGTCTCGCCATGCAGCGTTGAGCAATGTCCAGATGACAACATCAGGACTTGTAGATTGTGGTTGGCATGGAACTGAAGTGAAACATTTGCAGTTTGCTACAGAATGAGTGTTGTATTTCAGAAATAATGGAATACAGTGCTTGATGGCGAAACATCAAAACTTGATGAGGCGCCGCCGCTGAACGCCACCTTCCTATTAGAAAATTTTCAATAACTTTTGACCACACATGCCTCTGGAGTGTTCAGACTGAGTTTGAGGTAAGTACGATAAAATCTGTAGGAGGAGTTCGTTCAAATGCAAGGCAAAGAAACATGCAAAAATGACCCCAAAAATGACACTTTTTACAAAATGGCCGACTTCCTGTTGAAGTTATCATATAGGTCCAAGAGGCTTTTTTGTACATCCTTCCAAGTTCTATCAATATACTGGATTTCAGCCATATCGGTCAATGTAGTGGGCAGTATATGATCAATTAAATATTTGTAGGGGGCGCTATAGAGCCATATTGCAATTTTTCCAGCATATGTCAATGTGGCTGAGTTCCTAGGCCTGACCGCTGTTCCTTCCTGCCAGTTTGGTGGAGATCAACATTACAATGGGTCAGTCACAAGTACTTCCTGTTTGATGGCGTCGGACCACTATTCGCCATGGTTACGTTTGGCGAAGGAACTTGAGATTTTTATTGTGGTATCATGAAAGGGTTTGACCTGTTGTGAAGCACTTTCAAGTGTGTAAGTTTCATTCCTGAGGAGATGGACCCCGGCGTCTGAACAAAAGCACTTCCTGTTGGAAGTGGGCGGGGCTTAGGGCTGGACCGGTATTGGTCATACAGATCTATTCAGGGCTACACCCTGAGTAATCTCTGCAAGTCTGATGGGGATTGGATCAGAATTGAGGGATTTATAGTGATTTATGATGTCATGGCGTCTTATCGAAGTTCGCCATGGCGCCACGGTCTCGCCCTGCAGCGTAGAGCAACAGTTTTCACTGGATATCATCACCAACTTGTTTTCTGTTGTCTGACCCAGTTTGGACCTGGTTGTGTCCAAAACGTGAGATAAGTGGGTCTCCGAGTAAAAACCATGACTTCCTGTCGCCAGGGGGCGTGGCCAATTCATATCCCAAATATTGACATGTAGATGTGTTCAGGATGGGACTGGCATCATACATGGCCATTTTGGTTCAGATATATTGTTTTATGTGGAAGTTATATCACTTTCGTTCTTCACGGCGAGACGTCAAACTTTGAGGCCCCGCCCCCTCCATGCCCTTTCTCCTATTAGAAAACTTTCAATAACTTTTAAAGACACATGCCTTCTGGACATCCTAAGCTATTTTGGTCGCGATACGATAAATCTCTAGGAGGAGATAGATTTTGAATATGTCAGTAAAACGCCAAAATGGCGACTTTGACCCAAAATGGCCGACTTCCTGTTTGTTTTAGGGCATTACTCCAAGAGGATTTTTTGTTCGCCCATGCATTTAGAATATGTGTAGCGAATTTCATGAAGATTGATGATGTGCAGTGGCGGGGCAACATAAATAGGTGGCGCTCTCGTTCAATTTTGCCCAAACAGTCCCGAGCACACGACAAAACGTAAATTTTCGCATTCCTTTGGGGGGGTACGCAAAACTAGGCGCGTTTCCGCGCATGTTCAGGTCCCCTACCATGCGATTTACTTTTGAGAAGAATAATAATAAGAATTAAAGCTGCAAGCAGCGTTGGAGGCCCTCGCACCTCTGGCGCCGCTTCGGCCTATTGCACCGCCCCCTCAGCCAGCAACCTTCCTCAGTAAGCACGGCCGCTTTTCCCCACAGCCATATACCCATTCTTCCAGAGTTTATCTCCATCAAGAGGTGATTTTCGGCATGAGAGGATCAACTTGCAACTCAGCCTGTCCAGTGATGACATCTGAAGCATTTCATGACCTTGTTTCTTACAAACTGTGTTGAAATACCACAAACTGGAGCATGATTTCATCAAGAGGAAAATTCCACGTGGCCACTAGGTGGTGGTAAAGTTGTTTTAATGTAGGTTGGAACTCTAATGAGAACAGGAAAATATTAGCTCAATTGGTCAACTGACAGCAGGGTTAGTGCCACTTCCTGTATAATTGCGAATGATTTAAACCATCACAGGAAGCCATTTTAATCATGATGCTGTAAGAAGTCAGTCATATTTTCAACCATGAGTTCATGAAGGATGATATTAATGAGTTAGAATTAGTTTTACAGAGGATAAAGGGTTAAAATGGTGGGACTTCCTTTTCCCAGGGCTATGGTGTTGAGAACATCAGGACATGAAGAGGCTTTTTTGTTTGTCCTGGCATGTTATATAAATATGCCACATTTTACTATGTCGTTCAAAGCAGTGGTTGGAGCTGATAGATTAAATATTTATAGGGGGCGCTATAGAGCCATATTACCAGCATATGTGTATTTGAATCAGTTCCAGGCCTGACCACTGTCCTCCCTGCCAAGTTTGGTGGAGATCAGGAGTACATTGGGTCAGTTACAAGTACTTCCTGTTTCATGGCGGTGGACGCCATTTGCCAATGTTTTGCTTGAGGAAGGAACTTGAGGTTTTTTTTCTGTAGTATCATGAAAGGGTTTGACCTGATCTCAAGCACTTTTGAGTGTGTGACGTTAATCCCTGATGAGAGGGACCCCGGTGTCTGAAAAAGGCACTTCCTGTTTCAAGTGGGCGGGGCTTAGGCCAAGACCAGAACTAGTGAGATGTATCTGTTCAGTAGCAGTCCCTGATTAATCACTGTAAGTGCAATGCTGATTGGATGAAAATTGAGGGATTTATACAGATTAATGATGTCATGGCGTCTTTTCCAAGTGTGTCATGGCGCCACGGTCTCGCCATGCAGCGTTCAGCAATGTCCAGATGACAACATCAGGACTTGTAGATGTGGTCGGCATGGAACTGAAGTGAAACATGTGCAGTTTGGTACAGAATGAGTGTTGTATTTCAGAAATAATGGATTCCGTGCTTGATGGCGAAACATCAAAACTTGATGAGGCGCCGCCGCTGAACGCCACCTCCTATTAGAAAATTTTCAATAACTTTTGACCACACATGCCTCTGGAGTGTTCAGACTGAGTTTGAGGTAAATACGATAAAATCTGTAGGAGGAGTTCGTTCAAATGCAAGGCAAAGAAACATGCAAAAATGACCCCAAAAATGACACTTTTTTCAAAATGGCCGACTTCCTGTTGAAGTTATCATATAGGTCCAAGAGGCTTTTTTGTACATCCTTCCAAGTTCTATCAATATACTGGATTTCAGCCATATCGCTCAATGTAGTGGGCAGTTATGATCAATTAAATATTTGTAGGGGGCGCTGTAGAGCCATATTGCAATTTTTCCAGCATATGTCAATGTGGCTGAGTTCCTCGCCTGACCGCGCTCCTTCCTGCCAAGTTTGGTGTAGATCACAGTACAATGGGTCAGTTACAAGTACTTCCTGTTTGATGGCGTCGGACCACTATTCGCCATGGTTACGTTTGGCGAAGGAAGCTTGAGATTTTTATTGTGGTATCATGAAAGGGTTTGACCTGTTGTGAAGCACTTTCAAGTGTGTAAGTTTCATTCCTGAGGAGATGGACCCCTGCGTCTGAAAAAAAGCACTTCCTGTTGGAAGTGGGCGGGGCTTAGGGCTAGACCGGAATTGGTGATATGAATCTGTTCAGGGCCAGACCCTGATTAATCCCTGCAAGTCTGATGGGGATTGGATCAGAATTGAGGGATTTATAGTGATTTATGATGTCATGGCGTCTTATCGAAGTTCGCCATGGCGCCACGGTCTCGCCCTGCAGCAGTAGAGCAACAGTTTTCACTGGATATCATCACCAACTTGTTTTCTGCTGTCTGACCCAGTTTGGACCTGGTTGTGTCCAAAACGTCAGATAAGTGGGTCTCCAAGTAAAAACCATGACTTCCTGTCGCCAGGGGGCGTGGCCAATTCATAACCCAAATATTGACATGTAGATGTGTTCAGGATGGGACTGGCATCATACATGGCCATTTTGGTTCAGATATATTGTTTTATGTGGAAGTTATATCACTTTCGTTCTTCACGGCGAGACAGTCAAACTTTGAGGCCCCACCCCCTCCATGCCCTTTCTCCTATTAGAAAACTTTCAATAACTTTTAAAGACACATGCCTTCTGGACATCCTGAGCTATTTTGGTAGCGGTACGATAAAATCTCTAGGAGGAGATAGATTTTGAAAATGTCAGTAAAACGCCAAAATGGCGACTTTGACCCAAAATGGCCGACTTCCTGTTGGTTTTAGGCTGTTGCTCCAAGAGGATTTTTTGTTCAGCCGAACATTTAGAATATATGTAGCGATTTTCATAAAGATTGATGACGTGCAGTGGCGGGGCATCATAAATAGGTGGCGCTCTCATTCAATTTTGCCCGAACAGTCCCGAGCACCCCAAAATATCAAATTTTTCGCATTCCTTTGGGGGGGTACACAAAAATAGGCGCGTTTTCGTGCATGTTCAGGTCCCCAAAAATGCCTCCAATGTTTAAGAAGAAGAAGAAGAAGAAGAAGAAGAAGAATTAAAGCTGCAAGCAGCGTTGGAGGCCCTCGCACCTCTGGCGCCGCTTCGGCCTATTGCACCGCCCCATCGGCCAAGAGCCTCCCTCCAGCAACACAGCCTCTCTTGCCCACAGCCATATACCCATTCTTCCAGAGTTTATCTCCATCAAGAGGTGATTTTCCTCATCAGAAGATCAACTTGCACGTCAGCCTGTCCAGTGATGACATCTGAAGCATTCATGACCTTGTTTCTTACAAACTGTGTTGAATTCCCACAATCTGGAGCATGATTTCATCAAGAGGAAAATTCCACGTGGCCACTAGGTGGTGGTAAAGTTCTTTTAATGTACGACCATGTTCAGATTGGAACTCTAATGAGAACAGGAAAATATTAGCTCAATTGGTCAACTGACAGCAGGGTTAGTGCCACTTCCTGTATAATGGCGAATGATTTAAACCATCACAGGAAGCCATTTTAATCATGATGCTGTAAGAAGTCAGTCATATTTTCAACCATGAGTTCATGAAGGATGATATTAATGAGTTAGAATTAGTTATACAGAGGATAAAGGGTTAAAATGGTGGGACTTCCTTTTCCCAGGGCTATGGTGTTGAGAACATCAGGACATGAAGTGGCTTTTTTGTTTGTCCTGGCATGTTATATAAATATGCCACATTTTACTATGTCGTTCAAAGCAGTGGGTGGAGCTGATAGACTAAATATTGATAGGGGGCGCTATAGAGCCATATTACCAGCATATGTGTATTTGAATCAGTTCCAGGCCTGACCACTGTCCTCCCTGCCAAGTTTGGTGGAGATCAGGAGTACATTGGGTCAGTTACAAGTACTTCCTGTTTCATGGCGGTGGACGCCATTTGCCATGTTTTGCTTGAGGAAGGAACTTGAGGTTTTTTTTCTCTTATATCATGAAAGGGTTTGACCTGATCTGAAGCACTGTAGAGTGTGTGAGGTTAATCCCTGACGAGAGGGACCCTGCTGCAGGAAAAAGGCACTTCCTGTTTCAAGTGGGCGGGGCTTAGGCCAAGACCAGAAGTAATTACATATATCTGTTAAGAAGCAGACTCTGATTAATCAGTGCAAGTGTGATGCTGATTGGATGAAAATTGAGGGATTTATACTCAATAATGATGTCATGGCGTTTTATCCAACCTTGTCATGGCGCCACGGTCTCGCCATGCAGCGTTGAGCAATGTCCAGATGACAACATCAGGACTTGTAGATGTGGTCGGCATGGAAGTGAAGAGAAATATATGCAGTTTGGTACAGAATGAGTGTTGTATTGCAGAAATAATAGATTCCGTGCTTGTTGGCGAAACATCAAAACTTGATGAGGCGCCGCCGCTGAACGCCACCTCCTATTAGAAAATTTTCAATAACTTTTGACCACGCATGCCTCTGGAGTGTTCAGACTGAGTTTGAGGTAAATACGATAAAATCTGTAGGAGGAGTTCGTTCAAATGCAAGGCAAAGAAACATGCAAAAATGACCCCAAAAATGACACTTTTTTCAAAATGGCTGACTTCCTGTTGAAGTTATCATATAGGTCCAAGAGGCTTTTTTGTACATCCTTCCAAGTTCTATCAATATACTGGATTTCAGCCATATCAGTCAATGTAGTGGGCAGATATGATCAATTAAATATTTGTAGGTGGCGCTATAGAGCCATATTGCAATTTTTCCAACATATGTCAATGTGGCTGAGTTCTCGGCTGGTCCGCGCTCCTCCCTGCCAGGTTTGGTGTAGATCAGCAGTACAATGGGTCAGTTACAAGTACTTCCTGTTTGATGGCGTCGGACCGCTATTCGCCATGGTTACGTTTGGCGAAGGAGCTTGAGATTTTTATTGTGGTATCATGAAAGGGTTTGACCTGTTGTGAAGTACTTTCAAGTGTGCACGTTTTATTCCTGAGGAGATGGACCCCTGCGTCTGAAAAAAAGCACTTCCTGTTGGAAGTGGGCGGGGCTTAGGGCTAGACCGGAATTGGTGATATGAATCTGTTCAGGGCCGGACCCTGATTAATCCCTGCAAGTCTGATGGGGATTGGATCAGAATTGAGGGATTTATAGTGATTTATGATGTCATGGCGTCTTATCAAAGTTCGCCATGGCGCCACGGTCTCGCCCTGCAGCATAGAGCAACAGTTTTCACTGGTTATCATCACCAACTTGTTTTCTGCTGTCTGACCCAGTTTGGACCTGGTTGTGTTCAAAACGTCAGATAAGAGGGTCTCCAAGTAAAAACCATGACTTACTGTCGCCAGGGGGCGTGGCCAATTCATAACCCAAATATTGACATGTAGATGTGTTCAGGATGGGACTGGCATCATACATGGCCATTTTGGTTCAGATACATTGTTTTATGTGGAAGCTATATCACTTTCGTTCTTCACGGCGACACATCAAAATTTGAGGCCCCACCCCCTCCATGCCCTTTCTCCTATTAGAAAACTTTCAATAACTTTTAAAGACACATGCCTTCTGGACATCCTGAGCTATTTTGGTAGCGGTACGATAAAATCTCTAGGAGGAGATAGATTTTGAAAATGTCAGTAAAACGCCAAAATGGCGACTTTGACCCAAAATGGCCGACTTCCTGTTGGTTTTAGTCTGTTGCTCCAAGAGGATTTTTTGTTCGCCCGAACATTTAGAATATTTGTAGCAATTTTCATAAAGATTGATGACGTGCAGTGGCGGGGCATCGTAAATAGGTGGCGCTCTCATTCAATTTTGCCCGAACAGTCCCAAGCACCCCAAAATATCAAATTTTTCACATTCCTTTGGGGGGGTACACAAAAATAGGCGCGTTTTCGTGCATGTTCAGGTCCCCAAAAATGCCTCCAATGTTTAAGAAGAAGAAGAAGAAGAAGAAGAAGAAGAAGAAAATAAGGAAGAAACGGAGCAATTACAATAGGCCTTCGCACCGCCTTCGGTGCTCGGGCCTAATTAAAGCTGCAAGCAGCGTTGGAGGCCCTCGCACCTCTGGCGCCGCTTCGGCCTATTGCACCGCCCCATCACCAAGCAGCCTCCCTCCAGCAACACAGCCGCTCTTTCCCACAGCCATATACCCATTCTTCCAGAGTTTATCTCCATCAAGAGGTGATTTTCCTCATGAGAGGATCAACTTGCACCTCAGCCTGTCCAGTGATGACATCTGAAGCATTCATGACCTTGTTTCTTACAAACTGTGTTGAATTCCCACAAACTGGAGCATGATTTCATCAAGAGGAAAATTCCACGTGGCCACTAGGTGACGCTATAGTCGTTTTCATGTAGAACCATGTTCAGGTTGGAACTCTAATGAGAACAGGAAAATATCAGCTCAATTGGTCAACTGACAGCAGGGTTAGTGCCACTTCCTGTATAATGGCGAATGATTTAAACCATCACAGGAAGCCATTTTAATCATGATGCTGTAAGAAGTCAGTCATATTTTCAACCATGAGTTCATGAAGGATGATATTAATGAGTTAGAATTAGTTATACAGAGGATAAAGGGTTAAAATGGTGGGACTTCCTTTTCCCAGGGCTATGGTGTTGAGAACATCAGGACATGAAGTGGCTTTTTTGTTTGTCCTGGCATGTTATATAAATATGCCACATTTTACTATGTCGTTCAAAGCAGTGGGTGGAGCTGATAGACTAAATATTGATAGGGGGCGCTATAGAGCCATATTACCAGCATATGTGTATTTGAATCAGTTCCAGGC